>NW_014013498.1:20429-41031 GCF_000611645.1 Monoraphidium neglectum
GCGCCTGCAAACCCTGCAGGCTGCTGATACGACTGGCAGTGAAGGAGGGGTTTCACATGCACACCGTTGCGCACGGTGTCATGCCGCTCAACTCGGCAGCAGTGGACTTTGCCAGCCGCCGCTTCAAGCCGAGTGGCGTGGCTGTTGACCTGGAGACGCCGGACGGCAAGCGCGTGGGCGTGCTTGGTGTGGAGCTCCAGATGCTTACTAGCAACCGGACACGGTCCATTGTGGCTGATGCCGTGCGTCGCATGCGGCTGATGGCCGCCATTAGCAGCAATCAACGCGCGCTTTCACGCGCCGCCAGTGCGAGCGCCATGCAGCCCAAGACCATAGCCAAGTCAGGCGAAGCGGCCTCTCGCAGTGCCTCCCATACGTGACGCGTTTACGCGCGACACTGAATTGAACCCCTCCTGTAGGGTTCATTTCAATGTATGCGTGGTTCCGCAGGCACTGCACAATGTGCTTCTGTTCAGCTGTGCAATTGATTTTTGCAAGCATCAGGCTCTGCATTTGAAACAGCTGGTGGCCATGCTGTGTCCGTTTATTGGCGTCTGTCGACACCACTGACTGGGTCCGCGGAATTTGCATAGATATCGTTGCGGGTGCTGGCGTTTCGAGCAAGGTACTCACTGCCGCACCAGCAGGTGACAACAGCAATAGCCACTGTGCAATGGCAAACAGTTTGGAGTGGTCGCCGTCAGTACAAAGCTGTAATGTTTCATCATCATGAGGTTTTCACACCAGAGACATTTGACAATCAGGTGTCCAGCCCTGGATGTGGGAGTGTTCTGAGTGATTTTTCTGGCGTTCTAGGTAATGAAGGGGGTCCAGGGACATGCTGTTGGGCTTGGTAGTGGACGCTGATTCTGGCAACGGAGTCTGCCACCCATTGTAATGCTGGTTGTTGAGGTTGTCTGAGCTGGGCTGGCAGGGGTGAGAAGCTACTTGCACGATAACATGCGTGGCGCGAAACATCGTCAAGGACAAAGCTTGCATGTGGCAACAGCAAACTATTTGCTGTGTCCCAGGTCTTGTAGCAACCCTGCAGCAGCTGGTCGCTCAAATCCAGCACCTTGTTCCTGATGTCCAACTGTTGCTAAATGTGAGGGTGCTTCCTGGCTGATGTCGAGAAGGTGTGCAGCACCCGCGCCTGGCCCCTCGTTGCCTGCCCAAAAAGTGAACTAGAACCAAGGTGCTATTTATGGCAGCCATCTCACCGAGCTCCCAAGAAGCAGACCTTGTCAAGACAATTCACGAAGACTCCCACCAAGAGGAACTCTTCGTGGCCGGGATCAGGAATGCACATCAGGGCCCTTGCTATGTGTCCGTTGCTGCACCCAGGCATTTGATTAGCTGCCTGTGATTCCCTTGAGCAGCCGAAGAGGCTGTCAGTTGCATGCGTCAATGCAACGCTCATAATGACCCTGCAACTTGCAATCTATGACTACCTAGTCTAGTCGTAATATCCATGCAAGGTGGAAACAGGGGAAGACATGGATGACAGTTGGTGACAAGAAGTCAAGTGCGGTTGTGAACGCAGGGGACTAAGCACCGGTGCTCGTTTTTTGGCCCGTGGCTGGTGCCGGCCGCAGCTGCGTGTACCAGGGCGCTAGGCCCAGGTTGTCCTGGAGCCAGTGCAGCTGGCTCCATTGCAGCGTAACACCATCCACACCCATTAGGCCACTGGACGCACCGTCGCCAACATACGACCACCTGGCAGAGAAGGGACAAAGAGTGCGCCAGGAAAGCGGGCATGTGGCTTGACGTGTGGTCAACGGCGACATGTGCACTGCTGCTGCGCAGCTACAGCGCAGTACGGCCTCACAAACAGCCCGCCGGTGGGCAAGCACTGGATAGCAGTGTAGGGTTCAGGGTTCAATTCTGCAGGCAGAGCTTTGAACTCACCAGAACCACCCGCTAGCTGGTTCAGATGCCCATTCCTTGGCTGGATCTCTGGCTGTGATGAATCGCGCCGCATCACTCAGGTAAGCCGCTTGCTGGGAGTCGTCCAGGCGGCCTCCAACATCGCCCACCACTGCAGGAAACCGCCGGCACTTGGGCTTCGTTCCGTTTACGCCCTGCTTGGTAACGCAAAAGCCCCTAGACTGTAGCTCGCCCCTGCACGCGGTGATGAGGCCAAGCAATGGTCAATATGCAACGACGTTCCTTAAGCAAAATCAACCCCGCTGCAGCCGCAAACACTGCAAGATGCGCAACTCAGCCAAAGCTGCGCGTGTCATACACCCACCAGCTCTGTGCGTAGGTTTCCCACTGCTTGGGGCCCCCTAGCATTGTGATGCGGTCTGCCACTGCTGCTGCCATAATGCTGGGCGTGATCAGCACGCGGGCGCGGTAGGACCGGCCCACCAGCGCCGCCCAAAAGCCGGCCGCGTCGTCTGCCCCCAACTTCACCGCGGCATGCGCATCCGCAGCAAAGCTGGCGCCCAAGGCACCTCCCGCGCCTCCTTGCAGCATGAAGAGAAACCCGCCAGGCGAGACGACTCCGACCGCATCCATGGCTGCGAGATAATAATCGCCCAAGGGGGGGCGTGACGCACTGCCCCCCTTCCAGCTCATGTCAAACAGGGTTGGGCTGCTGATGAGGTCCAGCAACACGCGGCCTGACATCTGCTCCTTCCAAGCAGGCAGGCATGTCAGCGCCGCCGCCAGCCGCTGCCATGCTGCCGCGAAGGCAGCGGGGCTCCCGAGATCCTCGGGACCATTGGCATCGGGCGCGGATCTCTGCAGATCGTTTGGCGGCTGCTGCTGATGCTGCTGCTGATGATGCTGCTGCTGCTGCTGTTGCTGCAACTGCTTTGATGCCAGTCCCTGCAGCGTCAGCGCCTCTGTTGTCGGTGCTTGCGGCCTGAAATCCAGAACGACATAGAGCCCTGCTCGCGTCAAGAATTCAGCCGTCCACAGCAGGCGGGTAAGTGTCGTCGGGCCACGTGGCACATACGCGTTGCAGCCACTGCCGCTGCTGTCCCCTCCTTTGCTGCCATACCCCGGCGGCCAGAAGGGCTGCGGGGGCGGCGGCAAGGCTGTGCTGTTCTTTGGGGGGCCCTTGGGGCTGACAGCAAGCTTGGTGAGCTCGGCAATGCTCGGGGGTTGTCCAGGGCAGGCCCGCGTTACGTCGAGTGGTGCCGACTGCAGGTCGTCGAAGGTGAACGGCAGCCGCACCGCATTGAATCCCAGCAGGCGCACAACATGCACAGTTGCTGCAAAATCGCCGCCAACCCAGGCCGGCTGCTGATCAGCGCCCGCGAGCGCCACAAACGTGCCGCCACTGTCGAAGCCGGGCCAGCTGATGCCACGCAGCGTCACCGCCGCTGCACTGGCGGCTGTCATCAGGCGTGCGCCCTCCACGCGCAGAGGCGGCGCAGGCCGACCTCCAGACAACGTTTCTGCGCGCGGTCAGCAACATATATATGACAATGGCTGCGCTGAATGTTGCAGAATCACACAGGACGCCAGTCAACATACCGTCGCAACCAAACTCGGTCACTGTGCAGCACGGCACCCCCTCGCACCTGCTGGAAGCTCGCCGGACAGGTCTTTACATGATGGGGGTGGCGTGTCAGCCGTGTCAGGACCAGAAGCACGCGCACCGAAGCCGTTCCGCGAGCCCAACGCCTGCTGCTGCATGCCTAAAGCAGTGGGTGTTGCCGTCACATCACCGCGGATCTGCCGCTGTGCTCGCAACGCCAGTGGTGTGATTACCTGTGTGTTGAAGGAGAGGTTGAGGTGTGGCGGAGGCGCACGTACGGGAACGATTGGCCTTCCTAACAGTACCAGTCAGCTCCCAGGTCTATAAAATACACGGATTCAGCATGCAATTGAGATTTGACCTGAACCTCCCAGCTGTCGTGCTTGACTGAGACGCACCGAAACGGCCACGACCGCAAGCAGACCGCCCCAGAACCAGCCCTTGCGCAAGAACGCCCATGTGCCCTCATCTCCTGTGCGGCGTTCTGGGGCGATGCGCGAGGGATTCGCGACGCTTCAAAGCACGGGATTCGGCGCATCATTGTGTGGCTTCCGTCGGCAAGTGAGGCCGACGCGAGGCTTCCCAGCCCGTCGCCGGTGGGGCAGCAGCAGCGCGTCGGCATTGCGCAGCGCCAATGCGCGTGTGCCGAAGGTACCGTCTGTGTCGCCCGCTTCATCACAAGCGACAATATGTGTGCAACTATCCCCGCCTAATTGCAGCACTCGCGCGTGACGCTTCATCGCCACACCGCCTTGAATCGGAATCGCAAACCGTCCTGCCTCTTAGCAACTCACTGGCTAGGCCGGGATTCTTGTTCTTGTCATCCAGGAGCTCCAAATCAATCACCTTGCCATCAGACATCGACCCCACGAGCTCCTAATGCGCCCAGGCAGGGACGCTGCCTACGGTGGCTCTGACAGTTGCGTACAAGCGGGTGACACTTATGCCGCAGGTGGAATAACATATGTCATCCCAGATGCGATGCAAAAGCTGCCAACAGGATGCGGGTCACCTGCCACCTAGTTGTTGGCGACAGGAGGTGCGTGTGGAAGCCCCCTCAGGGTTCTCTCTCAGCCCAATCCGCAGGCAGAGGGCGCTAGGAGGGCTGCACATCATCCATGTGATTCAGGAGGTAGTTGTGGTGTGCCTGATTGTGCGGGAAGCAAAACAAAGGGTCAGGCGGACCCCCGAGAGTGAACAGACTTGTGCATCAGCCCTCGTGTAACTATGCGATTTCGCAGTACCGTACATTGCCTGTACCCACTGCAAGCCACTGCCGTACACTGGGGCGTGACAAGGGCATCTTGTTGCCGGCTTTCCCTTATTTCTGCCCACCTGACAATTCTGCAGCAGGCGGCTTCTAGGCAATTAGGGTGGGTCGATGGAGGCCGCCGCGCATATGCAGCTCACACACATTTCCTTGGCGCGTACAGTATCCCTTCACCCTTCACGGCTCCAAAGTTATTTGCAGACCCGATGACGGGTTGCCCCGCAGGTCGCAGAAGCCGCTCACTCACCCGCATTGCTCCATTGCGCCCGGCAGGCTTCGTTGTCAACAAGCGGTCGCACCATAAGCAGCCGTCACCAGTTGGCCAGCTTCAATTGATTCGAAATTTCCCCACATTCAAGCCTTGTGCCACACCGTATTGCACACTTGATCACAAGCTCGGTGTCTCTGCACATCCTGGACCATCGCAAGACGGACGGCAATAACGGTGATTGTTTAGAGCAGGGTATATACGATACTTCGGCCAGTAGAGCGCTAGTTCGTAGCTCACGACAGCGCCCGTGGTCTCTGGCCAGCTCACTCCTGGATCGACCCGCCGCAAGGACCCCAAGTGAGATTTTTATCGTGTACCGAAATTACGTGGCATCGTTGCTAGTCTGTGCTGTGAAGCGGCTGTTGCCGTGGTGCGCGCTGGCGCGCTGCTCGCTGGCAGGCGTCATGCATGTGCTGCAGTGAGGTATGCGCATGGCCTGCTAAGTGTGCATGCACTTTGAAAGGTCTGCTCTGTGAGTACAATGAACGCACATGCTGCCCCCTCATGGCAGTTGGCTCCTCAGCTGAGCTTAGCTGACCGAGGAGGCCTCACTTGCAACGGCAACAGGCTGCGGCCGGCGCCGCACGCGGAGTGCGCGGGGCGCAGCAGTCGGCCGCCATGCTGGGGCAGCAGCACTTCACCTCCAATCCGCTGTGCCGTCTGTCAGACGTGCCTGCGCGTTTTCGTGCGTCATCGCGGCCGGATAATGAGGTCAGCCTGGTGGTGGTGGCGGGGCGCGAGGTGGTAGTGCGCACGCCCGCAGGCGCGCTGGGGCCGGGCGTCCACCAGGACCTGCAGGTGGGCTGGTGGGGGGACAGAGGGGGGGGGCGCCTGGACTGAGGCACCTCGGGAGGGACGGAGGGGGTGTGTTGATGGCGTGCGTCTTTAATGGGCGGATGCAGTCTCCGGGATGGCGAAGGGATTGAAGCAAGGGCATGGCGCAGGTACGGCTGCAAGCAGCTCGGGGCCAGCCATAACAGCTACACCGCTGGGCAGGCCGTAATGCATGGCACGGGTCCCCACTTTCCCACCCCATGATGCAGGCGCTGCTGCTGCGGCAGGATGACCCAGAGCTGCGGCTGGAAGGGGAGCAGATAGCGCTGGAGTGGGTGCCAGGTGGGCGGGTGATAAACGTTGCGCAGGTTGAGGGAGGGGCTTGGTCGCGCAGGTTGGGAGCTCTGGTTATTCGGCATGGGCTGCTGCACTATTATGCACCTGAGCCCAAGTGGTGGTTGTTACGAGGGCACGAATTCATCGACAATGGCAGGTTGACTCCCTCCTGATATCTGCTGGGGTCTCTCTTAGGCGCCCGCTCGCTCCTGCTCTTCTCCTCAGTGCACTTCTCCTCCACAACTTTTCATTTCATCATCTTTTAACACGCCGCTCTCAACGCACACATCTCTTTCAGACGACGGCATGCAAGCAGTGTCCCTGCCGCTCTACCTGCTGGGCCAGGACGTCAGCGGGCGCTGGACATTCGCACTCGACATCAGCGCAGCGCGTGACCTTTTCCTGGGGTTCCTGCGGGACTCCTGTGAATTGGAGGTGGCCATGAAGGACGTGCGCGTGCTGCTACCAGGCCTCAGCCTTGACGCATGTGCCATTGCAGGCCAGGCTGTTGCGCTTTCACAGTGGCATCAGGTGCGGTGATGTCGGAGGGTCGTGTGGGGCTTGATGACGTCCAGCTGGCAGTTGATGCGTGGACGCTGGTGGTACAGGAGCGGTGTTGCGTGACATGCCAGAAGCTCCTCCCATCAGCGTCCTGCAGCAAAAGCTATCAAGCCGGCCCAAATCCCATGATCACCGTTTCTCTATACACGCAGACCCACCTCTTCTGCCCTCGCTGCGGCCAGCCGACCGTGCCCTTTGAGGCGGGGACTCGGCGTCGCTGCAGCGGCCCCGGTGCTCACAAGCTGTACCCGCGCACAGACCCGGTGGTGATCATGCTGGTGGAGTCACCAGACGGGACGCGCGCGCTGCTGGGCCGCAGCGCCAAAAGCACGCCCGGCATGTACACTTGCCTGAGTGGTTTCATCGACCAGTGCGAAGGCATTGAGGAGGCGGTGAGGCGCGAGGTCATGGAGGAGGCGCGCATCGCCGTCAGCGAGGTTCAGATTCTCGGGACACAGCCCTGGCCAATCGGGCGCTACGGGTGCGGGGGGCCTTGGGGTGTGGCTGACAAGGGGTGGTGCCGGCGGAGGGGAGGCCCGTGAGGGTCCAGCTGCTGGCTGCTTGGCGGTGTGCAGCACTATTGTGGATAGGGTTGCTGACCTGCTCGTGGCTCTGCTTTCTTGTCCCTGGCAGCCACACTGGCGGTGTATGTGTACAACGCTGCGGTGCATGCAAATGCTGCCTGCATTCCCTGCCGCCTGCTGCATAATCGTGTGCCACTGCCCGTGTGTTGCAGCTCCTGCGAGCTGATGATTGGGTGCGTGGCCAAGGCGCAGTCCTACGAGGTGCTGCTCAACACCAGCGAGATGGAGGACGTGCAGTGGTACGATCGCGCGGAGCTGGCGGCTGCTGTGCAGTGGTACGACAACTCCATCCCCCTGCAAGAGGCGCAGAAGCGGTCATGGGCGAATCTCGGCTTCTTCGTCCCTCCACCTTTTGCTATCGCCCACCACATCATGCGAGCATGGGCGTTGCACGAAGTGAGGCACAGCGCACGCTTGTTGGGGCGTGAGGGGCCGATAGATAGCAAGACCACACTTGACCTGAAAACGGGACCTGCAAGTTGGCGTCTGCGCTGCGCATTGCTGCCTCGCTCGTCTCCTGGACACCATCACACCGCACTGGATCCGCTTTTGCTTGCCTTGAAAGTGTGGGTGAAAGAGCGCCTGACCTGTCGCCCACTCATCCACCCTACAATCCCATCCTGCTACGTCGTTGCAGGGGCCCTGGTTTGTCGAGCCAGACAGTGCAGTGAATGGACACGGCAGCAGGAGCGGCAGCGTGGGGGCGGGGCAGCTGGAAAGCAGCAGCGCGGGGGTCACCAGAGCGGCGCTGTGACGTGCGTGCGGGCGGCTCGGCGGACTCCTCTGGTTGCACAGAAAAACATGCACGACAGGACAATCAAGTTTCTGTGAAGTCGCCTGGCTTTAAGTAAGGAGTCCCAGCATGGCTGCCTCTCCGCAATCCCATGCTTGTTGTTGTGTGTACGGTAGTATGGTCTGGGGGTCATATGATGCCGACTCAGCTGCTGCTTTTTCACGGATAACCCTGCAAAACAGCAGTAGGTAACAGAAGCCCGCCCCCCTTGCATGAAATGGATGTTATGTTCATCTTCGCTCTTTGTCCTCAACATGCTTTATTCAATGACAGCATGATTCCGTATTTAGTTTTGGGGCAAGGCAGGGCTAAAGGTTGGTTGATACCGTAGGGTTGCACTGGCACATTTGGCAGGCACTTAGAGTGTCGGCATGATGTGGATGGTCTTGTCAACGCATGCAGAGTAAGGGCTACAGGAAGGCGAACATATTGCATGCAGGGAAAGTGCGCCACACGTTGTGTGCAATCAAACGGACCTGGATTCCCACATGTTCAGGAAATGAGTTCAAAGAGCAGGAGAGCTCAGCTCAGCTATCAGTGTTTGTGCGGCTGCAGCTGGCCCACAGAATACACACGTGCATTGAACACGGCATAAACAATGTGCATTTGCAGACTTATTGATCCGCGTACTGATTTGCTTGCTTTGATAGTGGATAGACTCGACACTTGAATTGCACGCCATCATCCTGGCAATTACGGCACTCGGGCTTAGCTACCTGTGCACCTGAAGCGACATCAAGCAGCACCTTTGAGGTTTGTGCAGCCTGCACCGAATCAAAACAATGCCCAATGCGTTGCATATGTGCGCGTGCTGAGGTTGCTGGATTTGATGCTGCGCGCCCCCTTGCTGAGGTGGCACACCGCAGCTCTGCTACCACCGTCTCTGTTGCCGCCGGTACAGATGATTCACGTCCCTTCCTGGACTGTTCAGGTCCACTCGCCAGCCCGCCGGGTCCTGCACTGCAGCACGCGTTTTGCACAGGGAGTGTGGAGGCTTGTGGCGCTGCACGAGTGACTGTGTCCCGGCCTGTTCGCAGGGGAAAAGGCGGATTGCTGTCCGTGTGCTGCGCAGCCTCACAAGCCGCGAGGCCCCTGCCGCTGCGCTGCAAGCACACTAGTTGATGCCCCGCCTTCAGTCCCATAACAAAGATGCAAGTGGCGATGGGCAGCGTGCAGCAACCACCAGCTGTGCAGCAGTGTTGGTGGGCTAGCAGCTGAGCCGCGCGGCGGCGGCTCCCTGATTCCTAAAGTGCGCTGAGGTGAAGCCTACGCTACCTTCCCTCCTGATCAAGCCGTGCAGTCGGTTGTGGTGCACCAGACGCAGCGGCATGAGTGACGTGCCAGGTGGCCGGAGCACATGGGGGCACCTGTCAACATGTTTGGCAATTGATCCACCAGCACCCTGGCACAGCTGAGCTGCAAGGGCAAATGTGGCGGCGGCTCTGTAACAAATCGTTGTCGGCAGCGCCGTAAGGGTCCCTCGTGCGCGCTGCGCCATGGTACTACGACATCGTCACAGCTACGCAATCCTACACTGTGGGGCACTGCGAAGCGCTTCAAGGGAGTTTCTGTCATCAGGGTGACATTGTCAAAGTCTGGCACCCCAGCTGCACGACTGGCGCCCGCAATGCTAGTTGAATTGGGTGGCAACCAGGTCTTGACACACTCAGGCTTCTGCTTAAGGGCACAACACCTGAACGTGCCACTTGCTGATTACACTCCAGGTTGTCAAACCCGTCCTCATCGCCAGGCAATGGGTCGCCACAATGACCATATTCTTTCAAGACGTCGGCCACTGGCATGCTGCGTGCCTGGGCCACGAACCCCCCTGGGTCTTGTAAGCTGGGTTACAAAGTCGCACATGTGGCGGTTGCGCCTCGACGCACCGAAGCCAGGAACAGGCAAGAATGCTTGGCCAGCTACATTCTGATTGTCTGTTCCCTATATGTGGTGGGCTTCCAGAAGAAGGGTACACAAGTGCGTGGAAGGTAAATGTACACAGTATTGTTGAAACAGGCAGGAGCTGTTGCGCACACACTCATCTGGCTATGAGCGGGGTCACATCTCGCTGGTGCGCTCAAACGCGCCTTTGCAAGTGACCATGCCCTGCACACAGAATGGCCAGCATTCAACGGCTGGTGAGACGCATAGTCAACTGGCTGGCTGACACCACACACAGTCAGTGCGCTCCAAGAAAGACAACATGCACGGCAGGTGCATGTGAGCGTGCGTGTTGAGCAATGCCCGGGTCAGAGGCCAGACCCGCTTCAACACATGAAAAGCTCTTGGCGCACACAAGCGCCGCAGGTAGAGTGCTTCGCAGGCAGGTCTGCCGCTGGCAGCAGAGCGCCAGCATGTGCAGCAGCGGTAGGAGCGCCTCGCCCTGGCGGGGCTGCAATCAGATGCGCTGCATCTTGCTGGCCTGCACCAGCGGGTTGTCCTTGGCCAGCTTGGCGCGCTGCGCTGCTTTGTGGTCGTAAGAGCAGGTATGGTCCTCTGCATACCGGTGCTGGCCACAGTACAGTCCACCACAGCGGCACTGGAAGCCCAGGAGGCCGACCTTTTTGCGGCACTGCTGGCACCTGGGGGGCAGGGGGAGGAGGGCCGCGTTAGGGCGTGTGATGAGCAACTGCGGTACCAAAACCACATGCTATGTGAGTGTTGACATCGCTGCAGCAAACTAGTGTGCCGCATGCTCAGACTGCTGCTGACACCAATCCACCGGGGGGTGGTCCCATGCAGAAAACGTGGATCCAGCACCCACCTGGTCGAGGTCTTGCCAGGCGTGTCGGCCTTGGGGCTAGCTGCAGCTGCGCTGAAAGAAGCCTCTGCTGCCACTGCTGGGGCCGGGCAGCCGCTACTAATGGCGACATCCCTAGGGCTGCCGTTCAGCATTGGCGTGACATCAGCGGCAGGCTGGGACGCAGGTGCAGCCACGACATCGGCCGTCTGCGCTGGGTCGGTGGCCGCCACTGCCTGGGCCGCCACATCCTGCTTTGCCTGCGCTTTCCGGTCCTCGTCGCGAAAGCATTTTGAGCACATCCCAAGAGTGGCAGGGTTTCTGCGAGGCAAGGCCAGCAGATGGCGGCGCAAAGGGTCAGCACAAGGCTCTGCAGCGACAGCCAGGCTGAAACACGGCGCCTGCCGCGACCACGACTGCCTGGCATTGCCCAAGTACTCACCCAAAAAATCCACATCCGCACAGGGGCACGGAAGGAGCGCGCTCGTCCATGCTTGCTTGCGCCGAGTGTGCCTGTAAGCGGATTGCACTGACGGTGTGGCCTCACGGGTCGTTGCAGCTTGTGAAGCGCTGTATAAGTTTTCTATGAGTTTTGTACGACTGTAAACAATGTAAACCAAGCATGCCGCGATGGGTTGCAACGCAGCTCGGAAGGGTCTGCCTGAATCATCCGGGCCGCACGGAAGCTCGGAAGCGCAGACGAAGCTCCGCGGCAGATGCCGCCCTATGCCCACGCATGTGTGCGTATACTGCGCGATATGTCTGTTGGGCCGTGAGCACTTATTCGACAAGTGTACACCGGCTCCTGCAAGCATGCATACAAACCCCATGTCCCCATCTCCGTGCATGTGCAACAGTGCCTTCTCGGCAAAAGCTGGGAGCACTGTTACTTTGGCAGACAGAAACACAGCAAAGTACCGCTTGAAGCAATGAGTACTTCACAGCGCCGTGCCCATGGCCGCCTGGGCTTTGAGCAGCTTGATGTGCTCCTTGACCAGGGTGTGGCCTGCGGGGACAGCACAGGCGGGGTGGCGCGCAGCCGGCTTGTGGCCGTCGATTCAGACATGCGTGACAGCTAGCGCGAAAGCGGCAAGGGCCCAGGAACACAAGGGCATCTCACTCACCTGGGTGATCCGACAAGCCCCCCCCTTACAGACAATCCCCGACCCACCCTGCTGGGTGACCACCATTTGCTGCCGCTCTGCGCTGTCCCACAGGAGCACCCCCCGCTGCTGCGCAAAGGCGCGGCTCCTCTCGTACAGCGTGACGTCCTCAAAGTTTGAGTACCAGAAGGCCGGGGACATGTCTACGCGCTGCGTCTCGCGCTCCCACAGCCGGATCTGGTCCTGAACGGTCTGAGGGGGTTTGTGGGGGCACAGGGGGGGGTGGGGGTGACAAGACGGGTGCATGATGTGGGGTGTAGGAAGTGCAAAGGCGCACAGAGCAGAGTCGCGTTCATGTGATGTGCGTTGTCATGAGGCAGATCAAGGGGCTTACAGAGGGATGATCCGGCCATGGCTGTTGGTCGGCATGTTGCCGCTGATCAACCCCAACACCCTGCAGATCAGTTATGCGACCCCTGAGCCCAGCCATGCAAAGCTCCCTGCCGGGGGTTCACAGTCCCTCACCTCAGGGACACTGGGCACCCGCGCTGCCACCTGGGGGTGTGCGTGGCTCTGCAGGAATCCGATGATGTCATCTGCCGTCATCCCCTTGCCCAGGGCGTGCTGTACGCTGTCCCGCGTCAGGGTGCCAACAAAAAGGTTTGGGAGGGCGCAGTCCAGCCGGCAAAACTCCTCCAGCACTCGCACCTGGATGCGGGAGCTTGTGTACGCATAGATCTGGCAGCACACCGGGGCAGGGGTGGAGCGTGGTGAAGAGGGGGGGCCGGTGAGCAGGGTCGGCCCTGCAATGACGCGTGTCAGATTTCTGAGGCCTGTAGGAGGTTGAGGGCGTGCTTGTCTATGCTTCCTGAGCACCAAGAGAGGGCAACACATGCAAGCTGACACTCTCCCTCGAAGGCAGTCACTGGCACACTCATACGAGTGCGCGCACTCACTTGGGTGCGCGCACTCAGTTGGGTGCGCGCACCCCTAGTCGTGCCCCCCCACCTCACCCTGAAGTTGGTCTCCACGATGACGTACCCCCCGCCACCAACGCCGGCAGACAACCCGCTAGGGCTCAGGGCCGCGGCCGCAGCAGCGCCGCCGCCGCACAGCGTTGATGCCAGGGCAGTGGGGCAGAAGTAGGTGCCGCCCTCCTGGGAAAAGGGAGGGAGCCAGGATACGAAGAGGGGGCGACAGGGGAGGACAACGTCAAGCAACGCTAGACGGTGAGGCCGCTAGCTTTGAGGGCCAGCCAGCAACTTGATGGCAGGGGGCCCCTCAATTTGCCCCCTGCTCACCGCCTTAAAGGTGTAGAGTAGCCCCAGCTGGGCCATGTGGGCGGCAATGCGCTGCTCCAGAGGGCTCAGGCCAGCCAGGGCGTAGGGCCGCCCCACCTGGATGTCACAGGGAGCGTCAGGTGGGGGTGAACATGACAAGCAATAGCGTCTGCAGCCCCCTCCCTATGATATCTTACTCATCAAAGTATCAGATGTGATGCGGAGGGGCCCACACATGCTGCACGTCTTCAAGCGGCCGTTGGGGTTGGCCTGTCCTTCCCC
This sequence comes from Monoraphidium neglectum, assembly GCF_000611645.1. Classification (NCBI taxonomy): domain Eukaryota; kingdom Viridiplantae; phylum Chlorophyta; class Chlorophyceae; order Sphaeropleales; family Selenastraceae; genus Monoraphidium; species Monoraphidium neglectum. The sequence goes on from NW_014013498.1 coordinate 33,914, forward strand.
ACTGTGCTGACAAACCGGTAACGCATCCTGCCGCACCTGTCTGAATCCCAGCTGCATGAGGAAGCTCAGCACCGACGACAGCTGGGCCGCTGGGCGGACAGTCGAAGCGTGTCAGGCAGGGGGGTTGAGGGTTTGGGCGCGGAATAAAGCACAGAGGTGTTGATGGTTGCAAAAGCTGTCCCCAGACAGCAGGCGGGCACGTTTACAAGCATACGACTACCATAGGCCGCGCAAAAACAGCAGCCTGCGCTGCCGCCGCCCCCCCTTGCCGCCTGACCTGACGCCTGCTCCGCCGACCGGATGTAGTCCCGCAGCAGTGTCCAGGCCTGGCCGTTGGTGTCCATCAGCAGGAACCTGAAGCCCGCCCCCGTGAGGGCGCGGTCCGGCTCCTTGATCAGCCCCGCGGCCGCCACCAGGCGCTCCACGTCCAGCGGCTCGTGGCGCTGCAGGGGGGGGCGAAGGGGGGAGGGGGGGGTAGTGGTGGTGGTGGTGGTGGTGGTGGTGGTGTGTGTGTGTGTGTGTGTGTGTGTGTGTGTGTGTGTGTTTGTGTGTGCACGCGCGCGCGCATACGTGCGTGCGCTTGTGTGCGTCGGATTGGTGGGAATGGAAGGGTCAGCTGGCTGATGGGTGCAAGCAGGGGTCACATAAGTAAATGGCGACATGCAAGGGTAAGCAGCAGTGATACTGTCGTGCCCCCCTCATGACGGAATGCTCCGGCTGCCGCCTGCTATCATGGCCCCGAGCCCCTGGTGCCCCAAACGCACCAGGCCGACCGGCATGGAGGGAGGCGCCTGGCGTGTTGGGTCCAGCAGGAACGTGAGGACGCCCTGGGTGGGTGGGGAGGCGGTGCGGTGGGCGGATGCAGGGGAGGCGGTGAGGCTCTCAGGGCTGTGAGGAAGCGATTTGTCTTGAAGACAATGCCAGATGTGCATGACGCATGTGTTGACACAAAGCACGGCGGTGTCAACACCGCCAGAGCTGCCCAGTGCAGAACTAACGTGGACACTGCACCGCTTCATGCCTGCCCTTCAGCTGCCTCCTGTTTCCTCCAATCAGCAATGGCCGACGCCACTCGTCCCAACCCGTTGCTAGCCCACTCGATGCAGCCCCACCTGCACCCCGCCCCACCGCCCTACCGCCCCACCTCCCACTGCTTGACCGCGTACTCGGCGATGGCCTCCTGGCCCGGCATCACTGACAGCACCACTGCATCAACCATCCCGCCGCCATGGGTGCTGGGGATGGGCGCAGGGAGGAGGGGTACACCGGGATTTCATGCAGAGGTGTTGCTAACATGGTACGGGTGGGGGGGGGGGGAAGCCGATGGTGGGGTGTCAAGCCTGTTGCAAGCCGCGAGCGGAGGCCCAGGCGCATTCTTGAGCTGCACATACCTTCCCGCCAGGGCCGAGCGCAGGTGCTCCTTGAACACCTCGTGGAGAGCCCAGGTGGTGGTGCCACTGGAAGCAGGCAGTGGGCCAGGACCCGGGGCAGAGAGGCAAGCAAGAGCAGGCGAGTTGAAACGGCATAGGTTCCGGCCTCCTGTGCCAGTCCTGGCCTGCCTGGTGCGGGCAGGATGTGGCATCAGTGCCTGAACAAGGACACGTTGCCCTGCCTGCCTGCAGCAGCACAATGGTCTACAGCCTGCAGCCTCTTGCGTGCGTTCTCACCCCCGGGCCTCCGCCGCCAGCAGCGACAGCTCCTGCAGCAGCCTCAGCGCCACCTCATGCTTCTTGGCAGAGGTGGTGTCGCTCTTGGCCCAGTTTCGCACAAAGCCTGGGTGTTCAACGAGGGGAGGCCATGGCCAGAGTGTATGCTGACATGGCCACGCCCGCGAGAGCACCCGCTTGCTGGTGAGGGTAGGTTTGCAGTGTGATGTTCCATACTGCACCAGCGGCTCTTGTCTGCTGAGTTTGCGCTGCGCATGCATTATCCAGCTGACCCTCTAGTCCCCACAGTGCTAACGCTGTCTGTGACCACCCTCGGCTGCTGTACAGCGACGGCTTGGGCCCGGGCACCAGCCCCACCACCCTGGGTGCCCTTGGCGTGCCGTCCCATCACGCGCACCGTCTGGCAGGGGCTCTGGCGCGTACAGTAGCCTCAGCACATACTGCTGCCCCAGCGGCTCCAGGGCCCTGAAGACAGCCTGGCAGGTCCAGGGGCTGCTATACAGCTGGGACCGCGCCTCCGGGGCTAGCGACGCAATGTATGAGGCGAGGTTAAGCGACTGCAAGGCTGGGGGGTGCGCCGCCGCCGCGTCGGCCTGCATGGAGCCCCCCCAGGCTCACGGGCCGTGCGGCGGCCCAGCCACCGCTGCGATTACTGGCCACACCGCCGCCTTGGGCAGGGAACAGCCAGCCCCGGCTGACAAGTCAGGCGCGTGCTGCGTCGGCTTGCGAGCGCCGTCGCCTGAATGGTGGCCCGCGGTGCTGGCCGTTGACCACAAAAACTATGCAGTTGAATTGTTTTACAGTGACCGAACCCCCAAAGAAGCAACCGAATCCTCGTCGTGATCTTGAGATCATATATTGCGCCCGAGTTCCCTGAGCAGCAAGTGATACTATTCATATTATAGTCATCGATTGTGTTCGAATTCTTATGACATCACCGTACACAGTTGTCACTGCTAAGTGCTGCTACAGTACCGGTAGTGCCTGGTGTGACCTGGTAGAATCAGCAATGCGCAATATCAAGCCCAGCCTGGCCAATAATGGTCATGAGAGGGCAGTTGACTGATAGGTGCATGCAAGGTGGTGCCTTGGGTGCTCAATGGCGCCGGGCGGTTCGCTCCATGGCGCCGGGCGGCTCCCGGCGCCACCAGTGGCACAGCAAGAGCATGGGTGCAAGTAGTGTTTCAAAGCTACCAATGGTACCAGCACCTGTCACAACGGGCATCGGCGCACCACGTGCCCGTCGTCCGTGCCGCCTGGCGCCATGCTCACTTCTGGGCGTGGTCAATTCGTTGGCTGTTGTGGCAGATTCGCCTGGCCGCGACTTTCTATGTGGAGAGGCGGCCGGCAGCGGCGCCTATGCCTGGGTGAAGCTGTTCAACGTGTTGGCGCAGTATGGCATTCTGGAGCAAAAGCTTTGGTAGGCATGTGAGATTGAGTGTGTGTGTGTGTGTGTGTGTGTGCGTGTGTGTGTGTGCGTGCGTGCGTGCGTGCGCGTTCGTGCATGCGTGCGTGCGTTCGTGTGCGAGGGGTTTGCGTGCTTGGTGGGGGTGCATCAACGCGCTCACGCGCATGCACATGTTCGTGTTTGGTGTGTGGTGACAACGTTGTTGAGTGACATGTCGTGCCGCAACTTGCCGTGCCATCGGTCCACCAGCAACCACGCCTCCATTTATGCTGCCATGCTTCCACCTCGCCAACCATTCTTCAGCGCAAGCTGGTGCACGTCACATCTGGGCCCCTCTTCCTCCTCCGCTGTTCAGGTTGTCTGGTCGCCAGCTTGAATCAAAACCTCACCGTTGAAGACAAAGCAGGCGCACGTTCGAGCAAGTATGGTTGGCCCCGCTGCCGTCGACAACCCGCTTGCAACCCGCCACTTTCGTAACCCTTCAAACCCTCAAATTCAAGCCCTTGACCACACGCCCTTGTTTGAAACCCACGCAGCGCTGGCCCCATGCACGCTTCATCGCGGCGGCCGTTCCGGCGCTCAACCTGGTGCGGCTGGCGCTGGTCGGCAGCGGGTTGGAGGACGACCCGGGCCTGGTCAGGTCCACGTCGCGCAGCGGCGACAGTGGGGAGCTGCTGCGCGGCCCCCTGCTGTATGTGGCGGTGCTGGTGGCGGTCACGATCACCCTCTGGCGGGACTCACCGGCCGGCCTCATAACGTGGGGGGGGGGGCAGGTCATCCAACCAGGGGCCTGCGGGACGCACGGGGAACACGAGGCGCCCTGACGCGCCCATTGGCATTTTGCTGTGTTTGCTCGTGTCTCTGTCGCCTCCACAGAATTCATCTGACAACCAATTGTTTCAACCGAATTTGCGGACAGTGTGGCCGTGATGTGCGGTGGGTGACGGCCTGGCGGACATTGTGGGTCGGCGATGGGGCAACGGCAGCCGGCTGCCCTGGAGCGACAGCAAGGGCCGGGCTGGCAGCGCATGCATGCTCGTTGGGGGCGGCGCCATGGCCTGGGTGTGTCGTCATTTCATATGCATAAGTGGTGTGTGTGTGTGTGTGTGTGCGCGCGTGTGCGTGTGCGTGTGTGCACGCGTGTGTGTGTGCGCGTGTGTACATGTGTGCATGCTCGTGTTGCATATGCGCTCTGACCCTCGATTGTATTGTGCTTCTAGGCTACTGTGTTGCGAACGCCATGACCTTAAATCTTGCATACGCTCACGTTGCGCACACCCTTGCCTGCTTTACAAAATTTATCTGCACTGCCAGCCTCATCAGCCTATTCTCTGCTCTCAGGTTGATCTGCTGCCCCACGATATCCCTGACACCTGTCGTGGCTGCGGCCTGCCTGGTTGGTGTGCACTCTGGTGGAGTCGCTGCCGCTTCACAGTTTGGCCGACGACAATCTCTCAGTGCCAGCGGCCGCGGTGGCTGTCTCGCTGCTGCTGCTGCCTTTGGCCGCCGCCGTGGCAGGCGGCCCTCACGTGGCAGCCGGCACGGTGCAGACTGGCGCGGCAACACTATCATCTGAGTAGCAGGTAAACTTTGCAGGAGTAAATCCCTTGACAATGCTTCAAAAAGCAGACATCATGTGTCCAACGGCAAGTCCACAGCTGCATTGTGCGTCAACACCGTGTCCAAGAATAACAGCTTCTGCAGCAGGCGCAACGGCAGCTCACCCTCTCAGGTTCTGTTTGAAGTGGGTCAAGCTCCCTGCTGCCAAGATATCCAGGTTTACACGCAACAACAAAAAAGACAAAAAAGACAGCAGCAGCCACAGCACAGAAATTAGGGAACAATGGGGTTGACAATGCGCATACCGATTGTGGTTGCTCTACCGCTTGGTGGCAAAGCCCTTGCTCTTGTCCAAGGGCTTCCTCCGCTCCGCCGCCAGCTGAGCCTTGTCCTTGCGCCGCCGCGCCTTGCCTGACGGCACCGCGGGCTGCTGTGAGCGGATGAGGTCCTTCATGAGTGCCTCGTCAGACTGGCCTGGGGGAGCCAGAGTGGCGGGAGGGGATGATGGGGAGGCGTGTTGATGCGGTGCACGGGACAGTGGTCAGGCCTGGGAAGGCACAGGCGACGGCTGAGCGGAGCGGAGCTGACGCACATCTGTAGGATGAGGCTTGCTGGGCACTGTCGGCCCCATCCCCCTACCCACCAACGTCCCCCACTCTGGCCCCCCACCCTTGATCGAGCTCGCACCTGGCACCCCCATCTTCATCATCTTGCCCATCGTCTGCATCTGCACCCGCATGGCCGCAAACTCGGTGCACAGCTGGCTCACGTCGGCCTCCTGGCGGCCAGAGCCCTCTGCCACGCGGCGCCGCCTGCTGGGGCTCTTCATCAGCAGCTCAGGGTTCTCACGCTCCTGGGGGGGGGGGGGTGCCGGCGGGGTGGACTGGTGCGGGGAGGCACTGGCGCCTCTGCTTGGGTCTAAGCTGGGCCCCGGATCCCGGCACAAACTGGTTGCCCGGATTCTCCTCCTCCCGTCAACTGCCACACACAATAATGAAAGCTCTCCACCCTCCCACATGCCATGCTCAGCCATCCCTGAGGGTCCTGTCACGCAGCCCCCTCTCTTCTCCCCCCCCCTCACCTCTGGTGTCATGGCGCCTATGAGCCCCTTATACATCTTGGCCTTCTTCTCGACCTCGTACAGCTGCTTCTCACTGACCTGGCTGAACCCCGGCATGAGCTTGAGCATTTTGAGGCCACCCATGTTGTTGATGCGCTCAAACTGCTGCAGAAAGTCGTTGAAGTCGAAGCGAGCCGACTCCATGCGCCTCTTGAACTCCTCCACCTCGTCCTCCTGGAAACAGGGAGGCCGCATGCGCACGTGCGCGTATGTGAACACATTCGTGGATGCATGGGCGCACGCTCGTATGCATTCACATGCAGATGCGTGCGCATGCGGGCGTGCGGGGTTGTTTCAGGAGGGGCCAGCGAGAATTTGCACAACACGTCGCACTGTGCAATGACATCCGGCCCGGCGTTGCGGCTGCCAACAGGCTAAGTGCTGAGCTGTGGCGTGCCGCTTGCCCCTGGATGCAGCCCCTCAGCTCTCAACGTCAAGTTTGACACGCAGCCCGGGGGCTCCCTTTTCTCCGCCCCCCCCCCCCAGCGTGCCCACGTTGATGGCCTCCTGCGCCTTCTCGTAGAGGGTGAGCATGTCGCCCATCCCCAGGATGCGGTTGGCCATGCGCTCGGGGTAGAAGGGCTCCAGCGCCTCCATGGTCTCGCCCGTGCCCACAAACTTGATGGGCGCGCCGCTGACCTCGCGCACACTCAGGGCGGCACCGCCGCGGCTGTCGCCGTCCAGCTTAGACAGGATGGCGCCTGGCGGCGGCACGGGGGGACAGGCGTCGATTGGTGAACGGAGGGAGGGCACTGGGTTTGTGCTGCGCAGCTTGGCACAGCGCCTGTGGCGGTCAAAGCCGGGGTTCGAAGCGCCTCGCCCAAGAAGAATCCCCCTGGGTCTAGTGCACGCCCTTCCACCCTGAAAAACCGTGCCGGGCCCTGAACTTGTGAATGGTTTTCGTCACATCCGGACCCTGTGCTTTACTTGCAGGCTGCGAGCTCACCTCCAACACACAAACGCACGCACGCACATACGCACGCACGCACGCACACACACACACACACACACTCACACACACACTCACACTCACTCCCTGCCTCCCTCATTGCCTCCCACCCTACCCCACTCCCCACCTCACCCGTGAGGTCGACCTGGTCGTTGAACGTCTTGACCAGCCCCGCGGCCTCCTGGCCCGTCATGGCGTCCACCACCAGGAGGGTGTCGCTGGGGGACACGCGCTCCTTCATGCGCCGCAGCTCGTCCATCATGCCCTCGTCAACCTTGGGGGGGGGGTGGGGCAGGGCGGGGGGAGCGCGTGGTGACAGCTGGGGGTTTGAGGTGGATTGCGGCAAAACACATTATCAATCTCTGGGCGCTGCCCCAACACCCCCAACTCTACACATCTGGCAGCGGCGCGCCC
>NW_014013497.1:0-30729 GCF_000611645.1 Monoraphidium neglectum
TGCTGCCGCTGCTGCTGCTGGCCCGCCCAGCGCTGAGACCTTTACCTCAACAGCGATGTTATTTGTTAGATTTTGTCGGCTGTCATCAAGCAGTCTTCGTGGTCCAACGGTCAAGATTCCCGCCTGTCACGCGGGCGACCCGGGTTCGACTCCCGGCGAGGGCGATCGCTTTTGCCAGATGGGCCATGTGCAGCTTGTTTTCGAGGCACCGCGAATCGGTCCCCAGGCAGCAGCACGGCGACGCAGGCACGGAAACGTCCGTTGATAGCGATTGCACCCGAATCTCAGAAACACAACGTTGATGCCCTGGGCGACGCGCCCGCGCCCCCGCATCGCAAAAGCAGGAGGGTTGGCACAGAGGGCGGACAGCCGCCAAGCCCCAAAAAAGGGCAGGAAGCGCACGGGCTGCTACGCGCCTGTGAGGAATTATTGCGTTGCGCGGCGCTTTGTCACCCAAAAAATTAAAACAGATCATGCGGCCAGCCACACATTGCAAGGATCGACCTGGCAGAGACACATACACGCACCAGGCAGAGCTGCACCTTAAATTTAGGCTTGGGGCTCGTCGGCTGGCGCGGGCTGCAGAAGCGGCGGTGGCGGCTGGCGGCGGCATATTTTTTGCGGATACTGCCGCGCCGCCGCCCCCCCTCGGTCCCGAACGACTTTTACGCGTTGGGGGAAAGGGTCGTGATGTTGATGGTTTGGATGATGGCGGGTTCTCGGGCACCAGGCAGAACTTCTACGCAGCTCTGCCTGGTGCCAGTGTGTCTGCCGGATCCTTGGAAAATCTGGCTGGCGGCATGATCTGTTTCTAGCCTCCTGTAACAAGAGGCGGAAATGTCAGCACCGGGGGGACGGTAGCAAAAGGGGCCGGCGGGTGGGGCATCTGGGTGATTATGGTGTGTGAACGGCACGCGGTGCTGGGTGTGTGACATGTGCATGAGGTGTGGTGTGTACTATTATTCCCTCCATCAAACCGCCGGTTTAATGGAGGGGGGCCCCAGCCCAGGGGCCCCTGGGCTGGAGTTCATCGCGGTGTAAAGCGGCGATCGAGCTCAAGCAGCTGTTCTCGCTTGTAAGGCACGTCGGGGGTCTGGCAAGGAGAAAGGGCCTGGCCAACAAGACATGTGCTGCTGGATGCGAGCTGGAGCGCAGCGCTCCGCTGAGCCGCGGCAGCGCTGCGTGGCAGGCAAGGCGACGGCCGCCAGCACCTGCTGTGCGCTCCTCAGTCCCCAGGTAAGCGCAGGTAAGCGGCCCCCCCTTCCCCCGCCTTGATCCCATCTCGCGTCCCACTCCCATTGCTCTGCACATGCAACCCACCTGCACAGGGCCATGCTGCGCGGTGCCTACATGCTGGCACTGGGCGAGGGCACCGCCAACCTCCTCCATGACGCCTCGACGGATGCCACCATACAGCCCACCATACAGCCCACCCTCCACAGCCTCCGCCGGCCCGCCGTGCACCTCACGCACCCCGTCGCCGCGAGCCCTGACGGTGGCGGCCCCAATACCACGCTGCATGGAGACGCGCCAGGAGTCGGTGGCGGCCTGCCGCCCCTTGCAACTGACGCAGCTGCCGTGCGGCAGCAGGCACAGCGGCCGCGTGGCGTGGCGCGCTTTGACCTGCGGCATCATGGCGCCGTCGCCAGCCGCCACCGCCGCTTCTGCAGCCCGCGCCAGCCGACGAGCCCCAAGCCTAAATTCAAGATGCAGCTCTGCCTGGTGCGTGTATGTGTGTCTGCCAGGTCGATCCTTGCAATGTGTGGCTGGCCGCATGATCTGTTTTAATTTTTTGGGTGACAAAGCGCCGCGCAACGCAATAATTCCTCACAGGCGCGTAGCACCCCGTGCGCTTCCTGCCCTTTTTTGGGGCTTGGCGGCTGTCCGCCCTCTGTGCCAACCCTCTTGCGTTTGCGATGCGGGGGCGCGGGCGCGTCGCCCAGGGCATCAACGTTGTGTTTCTGAGATTCGGGTGCAATCGCTACCAACGGACGTTTCCGTGCCTGCGTCGCCGTGCTGCTGCCTGGGGACCGGTTCGCGGTGCCTCGAAAACAAGCTGCACATGGTCGCCGTGCTGCTGCCTGGGGACCGGTTCGCGGTGCCTCGAAACAAGCTGCACATGGCCCATCTCGCAAAAGAGAGCGCCCTCGCCGGGAGTCGAACCCGGGTCGCCCGCGTGACAGGCGGGAATCTTGACCGTTGGACCACGAAGACTGCTTGATGACAGCTGACAAAATCTAACAAATAAGAATGCTGTTGAGGTAAAGGTCTCAGCGCTCGGCGGGCGGCAGCGCCCGCCGAGCTTGTGCTTAAAGCCCTGTTGTTGTTTCACACCGGTTGGTCACAGTGGCGGGAGGAGTCTAGCTGGCCTAGACGAATGTAACAGAGCAAAGCAAAGCAAAGGGCGGCAGCGCCGAGCAAAGCAAAAAAAAAGGGCGGCACACAGTCTCACCGACTACTTTTGCAAACCTGTTCTTCACTCGACGTTGTCACCCTTGCACTACGTACCTGGCTCCCCCTCCTTGTGTGTTATTGGTTTGCTCCGCGGCTGGCACACGCGCGGCGCCGCCCCCTGACACATGCTGTGTATGACCGACGTGCAGACCCGTGCTGTGCGGGGTCGGCCCCAAGGACGCGCCATGACCGCTCAACATCCAAGGGAACCGGCCCCGTGCAGCCCTGCCGTCGGCCGGCGCAACGTCAGTGGGGGGGCGCTGCGCGCAGCGTGACAAGCGAGGCTTGCTGGTTTCATGGCGTTGTGTTCGTGTTGTGTTGTGTTTTACGCGGTCTGTCCGTCTTGTCACCTGGTCTACCATGTTCCCACCAGCGGGTGGAACCCGCGACCCCTTGCACTGCTCAGGGCGGCTTTGCTGTCCACGCCGTCTTGCAAGGGGGGCGCTGCTTGCCGCACCCACAAGGGGGGCGCGGATGCCGCGCTACCGTCGCCGCGGGCGGTCAAACCCGCGGCCCGCCTGTGCCCTGGAGAGGCCCCAGGGCCCAGGGCCAGGCATGTCTCCTGGGTGTGTGCAGAGCGCCCTCATTGCTTTGTTTGTGTATCTGCAGCTTTATCTTGGCTTGTATGTTGTTACGTGTGTTGCCGCCTGCCTTGGGCGGCTAGCTGGTGTTTAAAGCCCTGTTGTTGGTTCACACCGGTTGGTCACAGTGGCGGGAGGAGTCTAGCTGGCCTAGACGATTGTAACAGAGCAGAGCAAAGCAAAGGCGGCTCGGGCGTGGATTTGGGGAGGCCTCCCTAGGGCTGTGCTGCGGGGTCGTGAAATCTCAAGCAGCGGTGTCGGCAGCGGCGGCAGCGGCGATCGCGGGGACTATCTACGCATTTTTTTGAGACAGCAGGCACGGGGTATCGCATCCCCCCATTCACGCAGCTGCCAGTCCATTTTTCTCACTGTATCCCGGGGCCCCTCTCCGCTTCTGGAAGGTAGCCCACTATGGGGCGCCAATGGCGGTGGTGGAGTTTTGGCCACACGCGCGCGCTGCTGTATTGTACTGGTCTAGCACTGGCGCAGCCCTGTACGATGTTCCTATCTATCCGTGCATTTGCACGCCTTGGACGGCCACGGGCCTGGATCAGGTCCCCAAACCCCACGGAAAGCGTGTTCTGAATGTTTGTGCTGTTGGGTGTACCGTACCGTGCTTGCAACTAACCACCCGGCTGAGTGCGTGATGCCCACGCACTGACTGCTTTATTGTGTGCATCGTAGTGCTCCCAAATTGGTTCAGCTGGGCCTGAACGTCACATGCAAAGTGCGTGCTCTGATGAATAAGGTCCATAAGTCAGCTGTTGCTTGGGGTCCTTGCCTCATTCAACACTTGCAAAACGATACCGTAAGATGAGGGAAGGTGGCCGGAAAACATGGATTAGGATTAGGAATGTTACAAGATCCCGCGGTCGCCCGCTCCTGAAGCCATCCAGGCTAATGGGATTAGCGTTGTAGCATCAGCATTGTGCGACTGGGACTCATCAAGTGGCCAGCGTTCGCCAATCGAAGCAGGTGTGCACAAAGGCACTACGTGTCTGCAAGTCTGCCCCGCACACACGGGCATGCATGCGGGCATGTGCAGGCGGGTTCACAAACAAGGGTGCAAAATGCAACGCAGCATGGAGGAATGATTGAGAACAGCGCAAGAAATTCAAATCCCTCCCCGGGGCAAATGCATTGCCATCACGTCCAAGTAATCTTCAGGAATTTGCTCTTTGATAGATGATGTAGTTCCATGCAGTCAGGAACGCTGAGATAGCAAACCGCCAACCTCAGCTTCGTTGGCTGCGAGTCCCCAGAACCTAGTCAGTGGCCGCCGAGCGCCACTTGGCATCGAACTGCATCCGCCACTGGTCGAAGCAGCTGCCGTCATCTGGGATTGACCCAGCCTGGTACCTCTGCACAGGAGAGGTGCGATGTGCGCATGCGTGATGGCTTGAACGGCAGGTCAAGCGGCGGAGCCGTCAGATAGTGCTCAGACAGGGCGCCGCCTGCAGCCAATACACTGAAGTCACGTGCAGCAGGGCACTCACCGCGTCTGCAATCACGTCCCTAAACTCCTCTGACAGGTTGAGGAACACGTCGTCCACACCCTGAGGAGGTTTACAGTGGGTGCCTCGAAAAGAAGCTGGAGCTGTGCCCGCAGACTGGATTGCACACGCAAGCATCAAGCGATATTGGGTGTCCTTGAGGGGGGGAGCCACGAGGGGGGGCTCGACGGAGCCAGAGGCTCCGCAAGGCTGTGCACGCAAGGCTGTGTGAAGGGATGTTGAGCTTCCCAGGTATGAAGCCACATCGCCGCCCTCTACATTGAAGCTACTTATTACCCTGGCCCCATACAAACAAAAGGAGAAGACCAAACTTACTGCAGCCACTGAACACTGGAAAACCCCTCACCAGCATGTTCAGGGGGTGCTCATTAGAGTCCTGTATGGTTGGTCACACGGATTATTCGCTCGAGGGTGTTATCGCAGGTGGTTGGCAATGGTGCCAGCTGCATCAAGCAGCCTCATGCTGCCTCCAGGGTAGCAGCATGCCATGGCCCCCGCCGTAATTCAACATAACGAGAAACAAGGTCCAATGGTAGATGTCCAAGCAGCAAGCTCTTGCGTTCCTGTCCTTCCTACGGCAGCAGACCCACCTGAACATTCAGCAGCAACGTGGTGATGAGCACCCACAGGCACGCCATGACGTAGGGCGCGGGGCACCACGGGCCAAAGCCAGCGTCCTCTACGCCCGCGTCGCACTTGCCCGCGTGCACGAAGTACGGTGCAAGAATGACGGTCAGGGAGTGTGTCAAGATGCTGCAAGCATTTCGCAGCATGACGGGCGTCCTGCAGGCAGGATTGAAGTAAGGGGGTGGGAACAGGGTGCAGCATGAGTCAGCAGCTATTCGCAGCAGCATTGGGGTGGCCAAAGGACTAATCAGTTTGATGAGAAATTCGCAAAGCATAAGCCCCGGGTCATGTATGGCGTGCGACAGCACCGCCACATATGATTTGCGCCTGCTAATCCATTGCCCGGACCTGTAAATCTTGATCATGCGCAGCTGCTCCATCTGTGCCATGCAGTACCGCAGGTACTGGGCAGTACGCGACATGCCGCCCTCTCCTGGGAGGTCAGAAATGGTGGCGGGCGTTGAGGGTGTGAGGGCTGAGAGCATCACGTGAGTCGTTGAGCACGGGGTCGTCGAGAGGGGAGTCGTTGAGCACGGGGTCGAGAGGTCCGGGGGGGGGGGTGTCAACCTGACAACCTTGCGGGGCTCTGTCCAAGGAGAGGGCTGAGGGTCATGCGCAGCTGCATTGTGACACCCAGTCGTACGTAGCGCCTGTCCCACGCCATCATTGCATGCTGCAGCTCACCCATGCCATTCAGCCTGCCTGCAGCCAGCCATCACATGATGGTGAGAAGCGCAATCAATCGCCGCTGCTGGCGCCGCTGACGGTGCGCGCAGTATGCAGCGTTGCAGCTCGCGCGCACCTCCCCGCATGTAGTGGGCCTTGTGTGTGAGGTACTCATTCATGACGCTCATCTTGCTGAGGGCCCCGTAGGCACGCATCAAGGAAGGGTAGCCGGGCAGATTTGTGCTTATGCTCTGGACCCTGAAGGCGGCGCAAAGGTTTGGGTGGTGAAGAGTCGGTTGAACAGAGCAAAGCAAAGGACAGTGGCGCGGGCAAAGCTGGGAGAGGGCGGTGTGAGCAGGAGCGATGCAGAGCGCTTAGAATTTGCTCGTCCCAGATGGACCGTGTGCACGCGCTGATTTGACACTGGAGCGCTGCTCCGGCTCGCACGATCCATCGCTCCACTGGCGCCGCATATGGGCGCCGTTTCACTCGTCCGGCTCACCGCTCCACGAACGTGAGGCCCAGGTTGTCGCTCTGCATGTGCGTGGCTCCCAGCAGCAGCTGCCCCAACGAACGGCGATTGGCGGCCAGCCGCAACTCGGCGATGCTCTCATAGCCCTCGCGGGTGGCGACGTACGTTTCAAGGTTTGTGAGGAACTCTGTTGCAACAGACGCAACCTCCTGAGCCCACATGTTGGAGTCATTGCCCAGGGATGCTGGGTAGTTGGAGTCCTGGGCCCAGTCCCTTGATTGGGGCCAGCAAGGTGTTGTGCAACAAAGTGGGGGGGGATAACGCGAACAGGCAATGTTTGCTCCACAAGGTACAGGCGATGACATGCAAGAGCTCAGCCGTCAATTCAAGTCCCCAAAACCAGGCACCACCCACCGGTGCTGCCAATAAAGAGCAATTATAGAAGCCTGCAATGTGGCACAATTTGCAGAGGTGAAGAACTTGTTTAATGGAGCTGAGCAAGCATGGACTGTTGAGGAGTTGCCGTTGGTGACAGACGGACGCCATTCTAGAGATCCAAATTGCAACGCAACCGTCTGACTGTTACAGAGAGACCGACCTTGAGTTCTGCGATTGTCATCAGCGCGCGCTCTCTGCGCTGGTAGGCCTGGGTGATTGAGAAGGTGACCTGCAACCGATTGGCACAGGCAGGGATCACAGGAGGCAGACGCGCCAAGTAAAGTACTAACGGTGGGACATCCATCACGAACTTGGTGCACTGCAACCTCTGCTTCGCAAATGGCTGATGCCCTACTAGGCAGCACCCACTGCTACTGACCGGCTGACAGTGGCTCACTCCATATAGCGCCTTCACATACTGCTCACCGAGAATGTAACCCCGAATACAATAACGGATATATCCAGGCTGAAGCTGAGCCCCAGGTACTCGCACGCATAGACCGCCAGGCAGCCAAGCACACAGAGTGCAATGCTGTGCAAATTGATGAGGTAGGCGACGCTGCGCAGCTTGCGTGCCAGCGCGCTGTTGCCATGTGGCATCTGCATCCGCATTCTGTCTAGCAGGCGCCCAATGACCAGTGGCAAGCAAGCTGGTTGTAGCCACGCAAATCTCTGAGACTTTCGTCAAGAATTGTTCAGCGCACGAGCTGTGAGATCGCGCGCGGTGCTGTATCTCAGTATCCACGCAGTGAAGCTGTGGTGATATGACAGCTAGTTTGCCACACTAGTCTGTACACAGGCGATCTTGGTGTTCTGCCACTGGATGCCTTGTTTCACTGCATCCAGCTGTGCCGAGTGCGCTCAGGATGCTCTTGCGACACAGTGTGCTTGCGGCGCTGTGCACAACCCTGGAATCTACTCTCATCATCGTGGCTGCCGCTCCAGTGCATCTCAAATTGTCTGCTCCCCACAAACACAACGCATCGACAGCGCCGTCTGCCGTTTTCTGCCGCAACGCGCGCACACGTCGTCGACCACCTACGCGCTGGACGCTTGCCATATCTCCGCTTGCAGCCCCCGCTGTTATGAAACTGGTCGCATTCAGAAATGCCGGGACAGTCAGATGATGAATAACTGCGTTTAGTCAGACCACTGATGCAATGTGGCGCGTTGCATGACTGGTGAGACCAGCATTACCCTGAGCCCACATGCCTGTGCGAGTTGACAATGTACGCACGGCGGCCGCCACAAGCGGCTGCGTGGCAAGTACGGTGACACGCAAGGCGCATGTGCTCTCGCACCATACATCAACCATGGCGCGGTGTATCTGTGCAGTGTTGGTTTGGTAGCACTTGGACGGTATGCACACTGTGCTCACCACCACGTGGCTGGTTGGCAAAAGATGCTGCAGTCGAAACCATCCACATCACATCTACGTACCTCGACCTACCAATTGCTTGTCACGCATGTGGGCAGCCCCACCACGCATGTCCTGCCCATTGCGCGCAGTCCTGCTCCCACCAAGGCCCCCAGGTGGCGTCGTCTCAGTCCTCAAAAGCCTTCCCTTCCTTTGCAGCAGTGTAATGGGCTGAGACCTGGCATGATTTGGCAGTGCAGAGGTGCCATGCATCAAGCTCAGCTGCCCCTTAATCCCAATGCGTCTGTGCACAGCCCTGTGGCCCCTGCTCTTGCGCAGCATGTGTTGCGAGACCAGGCAGTGCGCAGCCCGCCCCTCCCACGCAAAACACACTCTCCTTTCCACCCTGCCTCTGGCCCACACCCCGCCCCCGGCTGCCGCCCCTCCTCCGCACCTTCACCCAGTCCACCACGTTCCACCAGGCATCGACGTACTCGTGCCGGCGCTGGTGGTACTTGAGGTAGTAGGCGTGCTCCTGGGGTGCCAAGCGGCCGCGTGGTTGTCTTGGTGGGGTCATGGGGTGGTGGTGTGGTGCAGGCTGCAGGGCTCCAGGCCCACAGGGGCCCCAAGTTAGAGTAAGGGCTGACAAGGGGATGATGTCAGAGGACTTCTCTAAGTCAGGGAGACGCACATGGCAGCAAAGGTGCAACAGCACAGATGGCGTACGCGTACAAGCTTGTCCCCTTGCGCCGTTTGTGCAGCAGTGCCCCCTGGCCTGTCACCCCAGCAGCACGCGCTGCCATGCCACACACGGTAGCGCGCTCACCCAGACGTCGAGGCCCAGGATAGGGAT
This sequence comes from Monoraphidium neglectum, assembly GCF_000611645.1. Lineage (NCBI taxonomy): Eukaryota > Viridiplantae > Chlorophyta > Chlorophyceae > Sphaeropleales > Selenastraceae > Monoraphidium > Monoraphidium neglectum. Next base: position 8,963 of record NW_014013497.1, read on the forward strand.
CATGGGCTCCACACCCTCCAGAGACATCAGGGGGTTGTCCTAGCGAGCAGGCAGGACAGGGGTGAGGGCGCATGCAAATCCCACAACAGGGTGAGAGAACAGCTGCTGCCGCCAGCACACAGGTGGGGCAAGTGAAAGTCGCGCTTGCGATTTGCCTGCTTCTAGGTGGGGCACAAAGGTGGTGTAATTGTGCAAGGCCACACATGGTGCCTTCCAGGTTGCAGGCTGTTGCTCTGCCCTCCCAAGCAACAGCGTGCCCAAACACTGTGAAACCCAGGCGCAGTGAGGCATCAGGAAGAACCGTTCTTGTGCATCACGCAGGGGTGACGAGGTAGAGCGTGCGCAGCCCCGCTGCGCCCTTGTTTCGCACCTCGTTGGCTGTGGAGGTGATGGCAAGCTGGCCGTCCGGCTTCACGCCAAGCCACACCCAGCCGCTGCCGAAGCGGCCCGCGGCGGCCCTGCCAAATGCCTCCATGAGGCCGTCCATCGACCCAAAGCTCGCGCTGATCGCGGCGTTGAGCTCTGCAGATGTGGGGCCGCGGAATTCGGGCTCGGCCGCCATGGTGCTGAAGAACAATGAGTGGTTCCAGTGTCCGCCGGCGCTGCGGCGCAGCAGCTCGGCCTCGACTGGCTCGAGGGTCAAGCACTCCTTGGCGCCGCCAGCACAGGCACCAGCACTGGGCCCAAGCATGCGGCAGAGCGCGGCAGGGCTGAGGGGCAGAGCGGCGAGCGCTGGATGCGCTGCGATGGCCGCGTTTAGGTTGGCGACGTAGGCCGTGTGGTGCTTGGCGACATGCAGGTGCATGGTTAGGGCATCGATGTGCGGCTGCAGACGGAGGGTCATGAGATAGGCCGAACACAGGGGTTGGGGCAGAGGATGAGGCGAGGAGCGGGCGTCACGGTTGACACGGTGACGGGGCACATCATGCCGTGACTGTGTCTGACGTCGCTTGCTTGACCTGGTTGAGCTGATGGCAGCTGGATGCAGCCCTCTCAAACACCACGTACCTCGAGGGCGTACGAGAAGAGACTGTAGGGGAGTGCGGGGGTCCAAAAGTGGACCTCGGTGGGGCCGCTCGCGCTGTCAGACGCCGCCGTTGCTGCCATGCTGATAATGAACGGACAAAAGTGACTGATTGTGTAAATACGAGGTTGATTGTCTGCGGCGTAGAGCGTGCCGTGCACTAGTTGCTCAGATCTGTTCTCGGCACTTGCCGACTGTGCCGAATTCTCTTAGGTGCGGCGGAGGAACCAGAAAACTTGAGTTTGATTCTGCGATGTTTATGATACAAGGGAGCGGTGTCTCTGATTTTACAACAGCCTGTCGCATTCCGGTTTGCAGATGTCGCACACCGTGACATTCACTTACAACGGTCTCTATGCATACATTGAGACCGAGGTGCTCCTGCCCGCCACGCCTGAGCAGGCGTGGCAGGTCCTGGCTGACTTTGGCAGCTGGGGGCATTGGAGCAGCGGCTTCATGACATGGATCCAACCGCCCAAGGCACCGGGCCAGCCCTGTGCCTTGGTATGCCAGCTGCGCCATGGCGCACTCAAGACCTCCGCACATCACCCTGTGGTGCGCGCAGGAAAGTCCAACGCTGTGCTTGCTTGCTGCACGCTGTGTGGCGGTTGATAACCACTCAGCAGCAGGCAATGCATGCTGCGCCGCAATAAAATCTTGCAACCCCTGCTGCTGATGCGCTGAACAAAGAGGCAAAGAGCTTTGAAAAACGTTGCACATGTCCTCAGGCCGAGGGCCACGAAATCCTGTGCATGCGCACGGCTTGCGCCAGGTGCGCCAAGAGTGTCGCACTCGATGTCCAAACGCGCAGGTCGAGGTCATGGATGAGGGCCGCGAGCTGCTTTGGCGCGACTTCAGCATCATGTACGCGCCATTCTGGAGCGGCTGCCACTGGTTCCGGCTAGAGGCGCTTCACTGCGGCGACGGCAACGGGGGAACACGCCTGCTGCACGGCACTCGCCAGATGGGGCTGGCAATGCCATTTCTGCGGGGTGCCATGAGGTCCACTGAGGAGGGGTATCACGACTTCAACAACGAGCTTGCAGCAGAGGTGGCGCGGCGCTTCCCGGCTGCAGAGCAGACAGCGCAGACGTAGGCGGCTGTGAGCTTTGCAGCAAGCTGACCAGGTTGCCCGGGCAGCTGCGGCAGCCGCGCGCCACGCTTCGCAAGCACTTGCGGACACCAAGCCGCCGTGGCCACCGCAGCATCGCCCAAGCCGCAGCACAAGGCGCGGGTCTGAAACTTGTCAATGCTGCCTTAGGTGAACGTCATACTCCCCAACTCCCGCCGTCGTGTGACCTGATTGCAATGCACCTTACTGCTGTTGCGCCCAGCGTGCGAGGCGCGCACGCGACGAACCACGCACGCATACAACGGCCTTGCAAAGCCGAACCCACTCAGGGTTGCCGTGTGCTCGTGGATTGCATGGTAGCAGTCCAAATGCAGACCACAGCAGCACTGTGGTAGAAAACCAACCCAATTTCCGTTGACGGTATCGACATTTCTGCCGAAACCTTGCACGCATGCACTGTGTCATGGATGCACCAGTACACTGGGGGTCAAGGACTGTGATGTGGGGTCAAAAGCGCTGTGCTGGGGTGACAAGCTGTTCTAAGGGCTGTGCGAAACGAGGCTTTTAATCTACTCAAGACAGCAACCATCAAAGCGCGCAGAAAGCGCCCGTCGCTGTTGCAGCGATGGGTCAACCCACGCGCGTCTGTTTGAAAGCCGTCCTGGCGCAAGAGTCCTTGTCAGCATACCAGGTCCCATCCTACATCATCAGGCAGGGCGCACAACGCGGCTGGTTGCCCTCTGGCAGCGCTTCTGCCTGGTCACCTGCGGGCTGGCCAGCCGCGCCATCCTTCGTGCGCCGCTTCGCCAGCGCCCCCTTGTGGCGCTGAGGCTTGTCGCTCTGCCCTGCGGCATCGTCGCCAGGAACGCGCTCGCCAACCGGGGAGCTGCGGCCGCTTCCGGCAGCCGCCTTGTCAATCGCCGTGCGCCCGAAAAGGCTGGGCTCGTCCGCCTGCGCCTTGCTGGTGCCGTCACGCGCGGCAGCTGCTCCGCGCCCAGCCACATCATCCTGATCCAGATCATCGCTGTCTGCCTTGCTCTGCTCTTGCGCACCGGCTGCAGACGTGGGGGCAGCTTCCACCTCTGGCACAGTGCCCAGGGCCTGAGATGCTGGTGCATTTGTCTCCGCGGAGCGGCCGGCGTCTGCAGGATCATCGACGGGCGGCTGCTGCTGCACATTGTGGAGAGGGGCGCCCTGAGTGCCGGCCGCCAGGGCTTCCGCGTGCATGGTTGCAAATGGGGAAGCGCTTCGCGTCAGCTCCAGGGCCTGGGCCAGCTGCTCTGACAGCGCGGCGGCCTTGGCAGACGCCGTCGGTGGGACGTTGTTGGCGGCACAGCTCCCGCCTTGTACAAACGGAGCATCCTGAGGTTGCGGCAGAAACAGGCGACTTGTTGACATCTATAGAAAGTAAACCTACGCAGCAACAAAGGCGCAAGCTCCTGCCAGGCACATTGCGAAAGATGTGTCCCCCGGAGGATGCACCTCCTGCCACATGCAAAGCCCACCTGCAGCTCCCTGATGCGCTCGTGCAGCGCCCTGAGCTCCCTGCTGCTCTCCTCTTGCGCCGCGACCAGCTCTGCAACCTGCGCCTCGAGCACCCGCTCAAGTTCGGCCATCTGCTGACGCACGGAATCGTCCGACAACGCCGCCTCCCTGCGACACAGGTTTGCATTGTGAAGGGCGGCGTGATGGGTGGGCCAGCGTTGATGTGGGGCCAGGAGGTTGCAGTCAGCATGGAGAGTGCGAATGATCGCAACACCACGACTACGGTAGTACCCGTACTTGTGATAAGCTCATACGGGTCGACACGTTCCTATGGGACACAAGCATAACCCATGTGCACACCTGATCTGCAGGATCCTCTCCTCGCGAACGGCCATCTCGTGACGCAGCGCCGCCTCGCGCCGCCCCGCGGCCTCCGCCGCCGCCGCCGCGCGCTCGCGCTCGTCCACGCGGTCGGCCCTGTCGGCCTCGGCGTCGGCGCGGATGCGGCCCACCTCGGCCGCCATGGCGCCGCGCATTCGGTCGAACTCAGAAGCGAGAGCGATGACCTGCTGCTGCAGCTGAGGCAGGGCGCTGAGGGGCCCGCATTTCATGACTGGCGGGGCGCGGGAAACTATGGCGCTGGAAGTCGGGGCGCCGCCCCTGTAATGCGCAGTTGTTTGGTATGTGTGTAGGTTATTCAATTGCGATGCGGGCAGCAGCGTCTTGGCTTCCTTAAACGGGGGTACAAGGAGGTTCAAGCATGCTGCATGTACTGCTGGACAAGCTGATGTTACCATGCATCCTTGGCAAACGGCTCCACAGTCACCCAATCACAGTGCAGCCCACCTGTTTCCCGTGAGCACAGCCATCGTGCTCTCCAGGGTGCTGACCTGGCGCTGCAGCTCCCCCACCAGCGCCTTCTCGCGCTTTGCCGCCTGCAGCGACGGCACAGCGACAGCCAGCTCCTCAAGCCGCTGCTCGTGCGCCTGCAAGCAGCTGCTGGTCGCCTCCATAAACTCCTCAAAAGAAGAGTCCAGCAGCGCGCGCCCCGCGCCGCCAGCGTCGGCCGCAGCAGGCTGCACGCCCACCTCCTCGCCCTCAGCTCCGGCTGGCGCAGCGGCCGGGTGCTGCTTGTGGTGCAGCAGCGCGCGGCCCTGGTGCAGCAGCTGCCTGACGCTGTCGGAGAGCGATGCTACGGCGGACTCCTGCTCGCGCTGGCTGCGCTCGAGGGCGGCCTCTTGCTCGACCATGCGCGCAGCAGCGGCTGCGTTCGACGCCTCCAGGTGCGCAACGCGCTGCTCCTGCTCTTCCAGCAGCCTGTCACATTGATGAGAGGCAACGATTGGGGTGACTTTGCATGAAGTCATGTGAGTGGGCATACATGGTAACTTCGGTCGCCGACGCACACTACAATTCAAGGCGGCTGCGTTCTAGCTGTTGTCGGCGCGTTGCATGCAGCACAGGAGGCGGCAGGAGCGAGATTCTTGCACAAAAGCACCTTCACTCGTCAGCTCACTTGACAAGATTCTGCACTGTGTAGGTGACCTTGTGCCACTTGCTCTGTTCCTCCTCTGCCCGATGCGGCTGGTGCTGGTGCAGGGGCCCCCGCTGGGCCTGCACCTGCTGGGCCTGCGCGCCCAGCAGGCCCAGGCGAATAGCCGGGGACTCCTGGAGTGAATCCTGCACTGGCGCGGGCTGCTGACGCCTGTGTTGCTGTGCGCACTCCTGATCCTCCTTCCAAAATTCCTGCTGCTGCTGCTGCTGCTGCTGCTCCTGCTGCTGCTCCGGGGGTGCCTGCAGCTCGACCTCTGGCCCTGTTGGCAGCTCCTCCTGCGCCACTTGCGGCTGCGCCTGTGGCAGCGCCTCTGCATCCAAGTCCAGCGTCCGCGGCGCCAACACCGCGTCCTGGCGGTTGCCGCCATCCTCATTGCCGCCTGCCGCCGTCGCCGGCAGTGTTGCTGGTGGTGCGTGCTGCTGCGGGCCCTGGCCGCCGACCGCCCTTGGCGAGGGCTTGGATTGGGCAGAAGAGGGCGAAGCGCTGGTTGACTGACGGCGCGCCTTCGAAGCACTCTCAGGGCTCAGGCTGCGGCCGGGGCTTTTGGCAGGGGCCGTCTTGCCGCCGGCAGTCTTCTGCTGGCCGAGAATGCTGGGGCTCCGCGCGCCGACTGGTGTGCGCCCGCTGTGCAGCATGCGCGCCAGCACGGGTTGGTCGGGTGGGCACAGCTCCAAAGGCGTGCGGCCGACCTGCACAACAGCGTTGAGGCGGGGCCGCAAGACGTTGAGCAAGCATACAGGCTGGGCCACATGCTTCCAAGCCCAGTCCGCCTAGCGCAACCCATGCAGCTTCACACCCCAATTGCAGCGCAGCCAACTTCCGCTGCGCACAAGACTGGTGAAGCCCTGCGCGCCCTGTGGGCCACACCAGCCTGATGACCCATCCTGCGCCACCCACCCGGTCCCTAGCATCTGTGCGCGCGCCGGCATCTAGTAGCAGCTGCACAACCTCAGCCTTGCCGGCTGCGGTTGCAATGTGCAGCGCGGTGCTGCCATCCTTTGACAGCGCCTTGAGGCATGAGCGCCGCCCTGCATCTGCGAGGAGCTCACGAAGGACAGCCAGGTGGCCCTGCGAGGGTGCGGTGCAGGGAGGGATGCGATGCTGGTGGGGCGCCGGCTGGAAGTACCGCCGTTTTCAGCCATAGCACAAGACCAACGACTGCACGGCCACTGTTTGCTGCGCACGACGGGCTTTTTGGCATGAAGAGCCTCTGACAGATCAGAGCGTTAGTCCATCACCGCACAGCATCGTGGCCAGCGGATGATCCAGTACCGCGCCGCTGCGTCCCCCCACAGTCGGCTCGCTGCGACGCACCTGCCGGGCAGCCACCATCAGGGGCACCTCGCCGGCCCCGTCAGCGACGGCATATCCAGCGCCGTGCTGGAGGAGCGTCCTCAGCATCAGGTGATTGCCCACCTCGGCTGCAACGTGCAGCGGGGTGCGCTGGTCGGGCCCGGAGCGGCCGTGCAGCACACCGGGGTGGCGGCCCAGTGTGCGCTTGACCGCTGCCAGGTCGCCGCGCCGCACGTCCAACAGAAAGGAAGCCGCTCCAATACTCATTTTGGAAACCCCCTCAAGTAATATGGCAGCGAGGCCGCGGTTCAGGGGCTCGAGCAGCCTCAACAACCAGAGTAGGATCGCATAGGACCGGGTGAGAGCGCTCTCAAGCTTACAAGATCGACACAGGATCGCGATATGCGGTCCGTTGTGGGTCGTGGCCGCACGACTGTCGTCTCAGTGTCATGGCGACACAGCTGGGCAGCTTCACCCCAGGTGATCGAACTCACAACGCGCACCCAGCCGCAGCGCGATGCTGGAAGCACGCGCCGGCCTGGATTTATCGTATACTGGCTGCTATCAGGTGACTTTCCCTGCGCTCGGCACACGCCCGCGTCGCCATCATCGTACATCATGGGCAAGAAGCCCCACCCCCTGGCAGCCCGCATCAAGCGGGTTATGCAAGCAGACGACGAAGTCGGGAAGATTGCGCAGGCCACTCCCTTCCTGATGGGTGCGCTCCCGCGGCAACAATGGCTTGCGCGATCTGGGCGACTTTGTGCCTGTCTCAGCACGGCCCGCGGCGCTTTATTGAATCTCAGATGGTATCAAAACACTTCACTCTGCAGAACGGGCGCTCGAGCTGTTTCTTCAGCACCTGTGTGAGCGGGCGTCGGACGTTGCGCAGCAGCGGGGCGCCAAGACCGTGACACCGAGCCACCTGTGAGTGTCAGATAATTGTGGTTGCCTTCCAGTGGACTGGAGGTCATATGCGTGCCATTGTGCACGCTTCGCTTTGCGCGGCAGTTGCCCAGTGTGCATGCAAGCCCGACACCTGACCTGTGTCACTCGTCCGCCCGGCCCCCCCTTTCCCTTTTACTTGTCCATTTGGCAACTTGCGAATTTGGACCTGCCAGGAAGCATGTGGTGAACTCGGATCAGCTGCTGGACTTCCTGAAGGATGCGCTGGCGTCGGCCGCAGATCTGGCGGAGGGTGTCAGCGAGGCGCCCAAGCCAAAGCGCCAGAGGTGGGCGGCGACGTTGGCAGGCCAGTGTTGCGGAGGTCCTAGCATGCACACATCAGGTTATGATGGCTGCACTTGGTACTGGTTGTGTGTTTGTGGAGAAGGCACAGCTTAGCAAGCCTTGTCTCTGCCGTGACGCTGCCTTGGCCTTGCAGGGCTGAGAAGAAGGAACCTCGGGAGCCCAAGGCTGCCAAGACGGGGCGCGAAGCAGCTGAGGGCGCAGGCACAGGCGCTGAGGGCGATGCATTGCAAGAGTCGGTGGCGGACGTGACGGCAGGTGGCAGGGGCAGCGGCAAGACCCGGGGGCGGGGCAGCAGGGGCGGCGGGCGCGGCCGGGGCAGGGGCCGAGGGGGTGATGGCAGTGGAGTGAGCAGCGGTGGGGATCACAGCGGTGGCGGCGCCCGTGGCAGCAGCGGGGGTGGCGCAACTCCTGCGGCAGCAGCGGCAACGGCGGCGGCTGCCGCAGCGGCTGGCGGCCTGGCGGGCCACCCTTTCCTTGCTGGCAAGACGTTTGGCAGGGGCTTTGGCGGGCGCGGCTTTGGCGGCAGGGGTGAGGCCGCCGCCAAGCCGCTGCCAGAAGTGGCAGGTTTGGAGCAGCAGCAGGAGCAGTTTGGTGAGGGCGGCGAGCACCAGCAAGCTGACGTTGACATGGACCCTGTCGCAGCAGAGGCGGCACGTATTGCATCCGGCCCCAGCCCCTTTGCGCTGGCCGATGCTCAGGCAGGGGCGCCTGTTGGCGAATTGCTGGCAGCAGAGGCCCTAGCGACTTACGGGGGAGCTCAAGAGCAGGAGTATGACGACGACTATGACTGACAGGAAATAAACATGCATTGGTTCTGTTGAGACGCATTCGCTGGTTTGTTCGCGTGTTGCAGTTTGTGCTGCCTGCTTGTCTTGATGCAGCATTGAGCTCCCAACCGTCTTGTCTGACGTGAACTTCTTTGTTTCCCATAACTGACTCCGTTTTGAGGACTTGTGTTAGCTGCATCGTAGTGATGACTAATACCGATTCAATTGTCTTGAAGCAGGAGTGTGTGTGTAATGGTGGCCGTCACCCTTTCACGCATCTGACCAGGCATGTGGTGTAACTCTGTAATAGTGGCAAGAATGGCACTCAAGCGCCGCAACAAAGTACCATTTGCTTTGCAGTAGGAAAAGAAGATCAGCAGGCGTCGGCATTGCTACAATTCAAACTCAAAAAAGGACCGCTTCTCCAGATGTTCGCTGGCGGCATGGCGATCCTCAGCAACAAAGCATGCACGACAGTGCACTGGGCAAGGTCTGAATGCACGAACAAAAGATGGGATCCAAACACCGTACGAGTCCATTCACGATGTTTTCTTTTTCTGCGGGACAGGATTCAGCAAAGGGCAGCGGGACAGGATTGAACAAGGGGCAGCACCATCAGCGTGGCAACATTTGCAAGGCGTTCTCGGCCTGAAGCTGGCCTGAAAGCGGTCTTGGTTCTTCAACTTGCTGCCCCGGCTGTCTGGGGTATGTGATTGCTACCTGCTGCGTCCCAGAAGCCTGTCACTGCTCTTACCTGCACCATGCTGACGACGTACGCCACAATCCCCAGCAGCAAGCACACCAGCACAATGTCGATGCAAAAGTTGCGCTTCGACCGCATCTGAAAGGGGGTAGGCGCGTACGTGCCGACGTGGGTGCACATGCATGTCGTACATGTGTATAAGCCACACATGTATGGGCACGCGCACGCACGCACGCACGCACGCGCACGCACACACACACACACACACACACACACACACACACACACACACACGCTCGAACGCGCATACGCACACAAGCACACGCACACGAGCGCGCAAACGCAAGCACACACCCACATCACGCACATGGACGTACACAGACACGCACACAGCCACAAACAAACAACTGACACACATGCAATTGCATGTGTATACCGTGCGTGTGTGTGTAATGAGCAGGCGCATGCGCGCTCGCTCGCTCGCACGCGCGTGTGTGTGTGTGTGTGTGTGTGTGTGTGTGTGTGTGTGTGTGTGTGTGTGTGTGTGTGTGTGTGTGCGCGCGCGTGCGTGTGCCTGCATGCACCTGTGTTCAAGTGCATGTTCTCATAACCTGCATGCACACGCACACATGCATTAGCGCACGCGCTCTCCTGTTTGTGTCTGCCCCATGCTTGCTGCGGCAATGAATGTAAGTGAACGCCGCCCTTCGGTGAGATTAGGTGGGAGGCGTGCATTCCCGCACTTAGCACTACGCAAAGCATCCACCCCCTTGCCTGCAGCACCAGGCCCTTGAGCTTTGCGTTGTTGCTCTTGAGCTTGCTGGTGACGCTGTTGAGCTGCTTGTCGATGTCGTCAATGATAGGCACCTGCTTGTCAAGCTCCTCCTGCAGAATTGAGTTGTGGTTTTGTGATAGGCAGTTTGTGAGCAGCAAGGACGCAATCAGGCAAGGCGCGGTCAATCACAGGTCTGCAGCTTCACGCGTGTCTGCTAGCCATCTTTCGCTGCCAGCCTTGGCAAAGCAGCAAGGGTGGTTCGTTGCAAAGTAGGGTTATCACAACGAGATGATCCTTCCCACCTGCATGCCGCGTGCCATGTCAGCCAGCGACCCCACCCCCTTCTCCAAGCGGTCCAGCTGCGCGTCCTGCCGCTTCTTGGAGTTCTCCCACTCCTGCCAAGGCAGTTTGAAGTTGTATGAGAGAACAAAAGCGACGAGAAAGGCATGTCAAGCAGCTGGGAGCCAATGTCCTCCTGAGTCAGAATACGCCCAGCAAACTTGACAACGTGTACAATTGTGGTGTGAAGTTGTTGAGTCAGCGGAGGACCACCCTTGCTTGCCTGCTCAAAGCGCTGTGTCTCGTCCGTGCCCTTGTAGTACATTGGGTTGGCCTGCAGCCCCGTGGGGCCGCCGGTGGACAGGTTGATGGCACTTTTGCCCTCCGCACCGCTTCCCATGAATGCCGGGATCTGCAGGGAGACGAGAAAGACAGGGCAGCTGGAGTGAGCAGCCATTGGTACATGGCGCCTACACCTAAGAGGCCACAAAAGCACGCAATCCTGTATTTCTCCATTGCTCCCACGCAACACCGAGAATCAGACCTCGCTTTCAAACACACCCCACCAGGCGCGATTGGCGCCGCAACGCGCGCTACATGCCCCTTCGTAACGAGTTATGCGCTGTACATAGCGCTGGTGATTTGCGGGCGGGCCCACGCCCAGTGCACCGATAGCATCAGAAAGCTGCCAGGGCAGCCTCCCGACTCAGCATCCACCTTAAAAGGCCTGCGGTTGCCGCCCATGCCGTCCGGTACGGCATAGATCTTATCGATCAGTGCCTTCACCTGGAAGATAAGAGGGAGTTTGGACATAGTTGCGCCTGATGCTTCCTGCCTCAGCCAGGTCTGTGGACCTCCGCACGGTTGCCGGCCGCTCAGCTGGGCCCCTGCCATTAGTTGCATGCAGTCGGTGCCAGCATCCCTGTCTCGCCCCAAGCCAACCTCCCATGGCAGGTGCCTCACCCTCCGCTGCCGCTCCTCCACCAGGACCTTGGTGACGCCCTTGCCCCGCTTGACCTTCTTCTGCAGCCCGTCAATGCCGTCCGTCAGCAGCGTCTGCTTGGACTTGCTGTGCAGGGGCAAGCGCCGGTGCACGATTGGCCACAAGACGTTTGTGGCATTGCTGCTGGTTCAACTGCCTCTGCATGTCGTCCTGTGCTCCCAGCTGTGTCACCGCAACCTTGGCTGCACAACCGCGGCCCAACCTCCACGTCACCCATTCGCACCGAATCTCGGCGTTGCGTGCCGCCACAATGGCCCGGTTAGGCTCCTCACTGATCTCTTCTGCTTGCTGTGCATTGGACAAGCGAAATCCGACGGCCAGCGGCATTGGCTCCAGTCGCTCTTGATGGTTACATGATGTGCTTGACGGCCTGCTCAGCCTTGTCTACGGTATTTGCTGCTTCAACAGCGCTACTTAAGCCCCCACCGTTGCCACGATCAAATAACATCTTTGACCGCGTGCGCCATTCCGCCCAGATCAACCCTGCTCCATCCATCCTGGATTGGATCCTTCTCGCCCGTTGCGCGACTGCTTCGCCCCCACCCACCCCCAAAATCCCTTCGCCCACGCCCCCCTCACCCGCATGAGCTCGTCAATCTGCGTGTCAATCATGTCATACTCATCGTTGAAAGGATCCTCGCCCTTTGTTTCCCGCCGCTTGTCCATGGGCTTGTCATACTGGGCATACCTGGTGGTGGCAAAGCAAAGGATTGGGGAGTTTGTTTACGGCGTGGGGCCTGAGCAGCGGAGGGCGACGCCAGCCACGGATGGATTTCCTTAAGAGAAAAAAAAGGCTGGATCACAATCTGCATGAAAGTCTTTGCAAGTCTGGAGGTAAGGCGCTGCACAGAAATCTACTTGCCCGCCGCTCTGGTGATGTGTGCCCGCTCACTTTTTCAGAATCAGGTCCGTGCGCTGCTGCAGGTCGTACAGGCTCATGGCGGCTGAGTTCTGTCTCGGCCAGCGCTGCAGCTCCGGTAGCTAAGCCAGCTGCTGAAGGCCACGGCCGACGTGGGCCCCTCCAGCAGCTTGCCTTGCTGTTGCAGCAGTAACGAGCGCGTTGTGCACGTCTGTCACGCAGCGGAGCTTGCGCGGCCCTTGGCAACCGTGACAGGCGGATATTGCTGTCACTCGTCTTGCTTATGTGCTTAATTTTACTTCCTACGCCCCCCTGCCGCGTTGCCTTGCCGGCTGCAGTAAGTACACTGACCGAAGCGAAGAGCTGTTGAGCTTCCTCGAGAATGTAAAGCGATTTCCAGCACCGGCTTACTATCTCGTCTTTGTTCGATCGAGAAGCGGTGCCCGCCCGTGCTGCTGCTTTCTTGCGAGTTGTTTGACCAATGAGCCGAGGTGACCCGCGTCCCGGGATGTTGGGATCGTTCGTCGGATTTTTATTAATGACATGCTAGTCTTAACGGCGTGTTTCTTACGTGACCGGTCAGGGGCACTCATTCCACCAAGGCCAACAGTCTCATCATCAGTCTGCAAGGGATCCAACTGCGCAGGTTGCAGAACTACGTTGTACTAGGGATATCGATATGTTTCTGACAAGCCAACTAACACACAACCTTTGAAGAACAGCCCCCAAGAGCGATCTTGGCGCGCTGTGCTGCAGGATAGCTGCTCTTATAGGCAGCAAGCCTTCATGGAGAGTGAATGTATTGACATAGCTGCCGTGAGGGAGCAACTCCGGCTCTTGGGGCATGTCGTGGCGGACGATGTGATAGCGAGCTTCGTGCAGGGTCTTGGCGAGGAGAAGGCGGGCTCCTTGACGCACGGTAGGAGAGGCATATTTTGCTGGCTGCGTTTGCGCCTCGCGCATCAGGGTTGTGGTGCATGCCTGTCGGCTTCGTTTGAATGGCGCACCTGTGCAGCATTTGCGCATGCGGGGGTTGGCGTGCCAGGTCGTATCCAGTGACGAGTTCTGGTGCGCACCCACACCTCCAGATGCTGACGGCCAGCCTGATCAGCAGCAGCAGCAGCCGCAGCAGCAGCAGCAGCGGACCCAGCTTCACCAGCAGCAGCAGCAGCAGCCGCTGCAGCACCACCAGGAGCAGCACAAGCTTGATCAACGAAGCCGCGCCCCAGCACAATTTGATGTCGCGCACGGACAGGCCAAAACTGGCCCCAGGGCTGCGGCTGCCTTGTTGGCCGGGCCCTTGCCAGATGCAAGCCCCAGCAGACATCAGCGGAAGGCTGACCAGCAGTTGTCACGCAGGCCGATTGGCCCCGCAGTGGCCCCGCGGGCCCCGGCGGCGCTGGCCATCCCAAGCCTGGGACCTGTTTGCAGACAGGAGCTACGACAGCCTGAGGACGGCGTTGAGACCGGCAGCGACAGCGGGTCTAGCAGCAGAGCGCGCTCGTCGCCAATCCGGCGTGCTGCGCTGGACGCGCGCTGCCGCTCTTTCCTGGCCAAGCTCGCCTCGCAGCCGCCAAGGGCAGCCGCACCCACCAGCAGCAGCCATGGCACCAGTGCGGACGGCCTTGATGCTGGAAAAGCAGAGGGCGTGCCGGCAATGTTTCACGCCAGCAGCAGAAGCGATGACGAGAAGTCGGCCAGTCCGATGATGGGGCTTGGGGCGCGGCCAGAGGCGGACCTGCTCGCCCGTTGGCGGCACCAGCGGCACCACACCCGCTGCGCCATCGCAAGCGCACCAGCGGTACGCAGCCATGCAGCGATCTCGAGCAATGCACGTGTAGGCGCCTCGGGTGGCAGCACAGGCAGCAGTGTTCAGGAGCTGGCCGCGGCTGCAGAGGAGGGGGATGATGTAGTGATCGCGCCCGAGCCCGTGTGCAGCGACCTGGGCGCCGTACGCGATACGACTGCCGCATGGCTGGGCGTGCAGGGTCAAGAGCGGCAACAGTGGCAGCGGGCGCTGGGGTTGGAGGAGCGGAGCGACACTGAGGACGGCAGCATCAGCAGCGCCGACGAGCTGGGCGCGCCAGGCAGCAGGGCGGCTCCCTCATCTGGGCTGGGCGTGGCGGCGCGGGGCCGGCCCCACCAGCAGGCCAGTGGCCAGCAGCGACTGCGCCGCGCGGCCCCAACGGCGGCGCCTGCTAACACGCCTGGCTCTGGCGGGGCCTCGCTGCGGCGGCCAGCCATCTCGGGGCCGCACACTGTCACAGGCAGCAAGGGGCCGGTTTGGGGCTGCAGCCCAGCACGCGTGGTGGGGGCGCTGCACCTGGAGGAGGACTCAATTATCGGAGGTGGCGCCTGCGGGGCAAGCAGCGCAGGGTGAGCGCCTGCTGAGCCATGCAGGTGCTGTGTGTGCGTGCTGTGTGGGACACTGGATTGGCATAATTGCATGCACGCTCCGCAATTCAGGCGTGCGCAAGTTGGACCCATCCTTAGCCCTTCCACCCAAATTGTGCCTGTGCTGGTACAGGCACATGCCCCGCAGCCGATGTGAGGACCCCCTCTACATGGCACCTAGCTCGCCCAGCCCCAGCACCGCCGCCGGGCCCAGCCCCGGCCCGAGGGCGCCGCCGGCGTCGCCAGTGTCGCCTGTGCCACCTATGCGCAGGCCCACTGCCAAGGGCTTGGGGGCCTCCGGCCCAGTCGGTGCAGCGAGGCAGGCTCCTGCTAGCGGAGTCCTCGGCCGCCCGCAGCAGCAGCAGCAGCAGCAGCAGCAGGCCCAAAGGCCCCCGGTGCAGCGGCCCCGTCCCGTCTGCGCAGCAGCCCCTCGCCACAAGTATGACCGGTTATCCCTGATGGAGGCCGGCTGGGACCCGGCCTCGGCGGCTGCTGCCTGCCCCACGCGGCCCTCCACGACGGGCAGCGGCAGCAGCAGCTGGGCAGCGAGTGCGAGCGCACAGCCAGGCTCAACAGCAATCCATCGGCGCAGCAGCGCAAGCGGCAGCGGCAGCACCATAGGTCGGCCACTACAGGCCACCAACGGCGCCAAGCCAGCGCTGTCGGGGCCGAGGAAGACAGACCGTGTCCAGCGCTACCGGGAGCTCCAGGAACAGTGGAGCAGGGACAGGTGACTGTGTGGCGAGGGGGAGAGAGTATAGATCTCTGCCCAGTGTGTGTCAGCAGCAGCAGCTACCAGGGATAGCACTCTTGCTGCTGCTGCTGCTGCTGCTGCTGCTGCTGCTTGCGTAACTGCATGCTACATTTCTACGCTGCCCGCTGGCAGCACCGCGCTGACCCCTCGCATCGCTGCTTGGCCCCAGGTTCTTGCGCTCTGGCGCGGGCGGGGCCAGCGCCGAGGCGCGGCGCCCGCTCAACTACAGCGCGTACTTTGCCGCCGCGCACGCTGACGCTGAAGCGGACCACTGCGACGCAGTCAGGAGCGGCCGCACACGGGGTCAGCGTGACTGAGCGAAAGGCTGCCTGTGTGTGTCGCAGTTGCAGCCAAATGGGACCCTGACAGCCCGTAAGAGCAACGACGACGAGCACCCAACCAGTATGTTCCCAAGGTTGTGGTTCAACACTCAGGCTGGCGGCTGGCTTGACCTTGTCCCGCTGATTAAGGGGCGTGCTAGTGTTACACAGCAACTTTGTGCTTTGGCTTCTGGGCGGACGATGTATGCAACAGAAAATCAACGGATTCGGACAAGAATCCAGAAGCTGAAATAGAGTTCAGAGATTGTGACAGGTATCGTTTGGGAGTGCAGAGGTGACTTTGCAGTGCTCTCAGAAACACCATGGCACAGACATGCCCGGCCGGCCCGCGCGTGGCTGCCGTGCGGGCGCAGTGATGGTGACGGCGTGATGCCATCCATATGAAAGACACTGGTCACTCAGTCACCGTCACTCGTCGTCATCCTCGTTGAGGTCGCCCCACCTGACGCCGTACTTCGCCGCGAGATAGTGGGCACCCACGGGGCCGCGGCTGCCATAGGGGTAGAGCTCAGGGGCCACCTAGGGGGATTGAGATAAGAGCACATCAATGCCGGCCTGGGTCCCTTGCTGCTTGCTTCTTAGGCGTGAATGCGTGGGTAGTGCAAAGGTGTTGGGCATAGCTCCTCACTGCTCGTAATGCCTCCTGGGGCCGCCTGAGGTACTGCCCCTGAGCCCACCTTGTTCTTCTCCAGCGCATGCAGCAGAGGCGTGTAGAGGTTCCAGGCCGCCTCCAGCTCATCCGCACGGATGAAGAGCCGCTTGTCACCCTGAAGGGACCAAATTCCAAGCAAAGTGTCAGGGAGCAATTGACAACCTGGTGTATACATTGCAGCCTCACAGCATGTTGCAGCTTCAGCAGAGGGATGTACATTTCATGCAGCAAAGCAATCGAAAGCAAAAGTCAAGCTGGCTGCAGAGTCTCAAGATTAGAGGCAGGGCTGCATTCCTTCTACTCCTCCCTGCTGGCTGTCCTGCTGCCTTTCAGCCCAGCTTTGGCTCACATTGACAACATCCAGCAGCAGCCTCTCATATGCGTCGGGCAGGTCGTTGGAAGCAAACGCAGACTGGTACTGCAGGTCAAGGCGGCTGGTGTCCAGGCGCAGGCCCAGGCCGGGCACCTTGGAGATTGAGGGGGGGACACGGACAGCAGCAAATGTCAGTCAAGGCCAACATCGCCTCACCTCGCAGGCGACTCTTCTAAACAATGCAGCAAATACTCTTCGCAGCTACTACAGGACCCGCCCGCGTCGGCAGAACCCTTGAGAATCCTTCAGGGAGCGGGCCGTGAAACACAACAGGACACTACCCATCCCCTCCTCCGCACCCAGGCTCACCTTGTTGTTGATCTTCAGGTAGATGGCCTCCTTGGGCTGGATGCGGATGACGAGCTCGTTGGTGTGAGCGTCCAGGTTGCTGCCCTGCTTGCTGCGGTACAGGTTACCAGGGACGTGCCTGGAGCGCACGGGTGGAGAGCAGAGGCACGGAGGGCGGGTTGCGACAAGCGGCCATCGTGGTGAGCAGCCAGCGGCGTGCTGGTTGGGCTTGATGAAGCGTCCTCAGGGCCGTAGTCGTCGTGCCGTTGCGCTGGGGCGGGGGACAGAGAAAGCGTGTGTGCACGTCGGCCTCGCGATTCTGGCGGCCACCACACCATTGACGTCGTGCCCCACCTGAACTGCACCCTGATCTCGGCGTAGCGCTTGTGTAGAGCCTTGCCCGCCTTAAGCAGGAACGGCACCCCGTCCCACCGCGCGTTGTCGACTGGATCAAGACGGGGCCGGGGAAGCGGGCTGGGTCAGAGCAAGGCAAGAGGCGCTGCATGGCGAGTGCTTGCGGGGCTGAGCACTGCTGCCGCCGACCCTCGTCGCCCCTGAATAACCTCGCCGACCCCAACAGACTCACTGAACATCGCCACTGCCGCGAACGTCTCCGTCAGGCTGCGGTGCAAGGGTGGTTCGTGAACATTCAAACAGAGGGGGAAGCTGGCTTCGGCGCACTACCGCCAGAACCGCCAGTAAGGACGAGAGCACACCTGCACCAACGGGCCGTAGCCTCATGCCCCATGCAGGTGATCTCCTTGCAGGCAGCCCTTTAAAAACCTTCCATATGTAAACGACAGTTGCGGCCAACCACACACCTGCCGACGGGCACTGTGCTGTCGTCCAGGTATGCTGGCAGGTTGCCCTTGGCCCTGTACTGCCCCACCACCACGTCCTCCGCGGACACCACCTTCATGGACCGCAGCACCTGGGAAGTTGTTGGAGGGGGGGTTGAGGGACGGGCGCAGAAGCGGGTGGGGCAGGGACCAGGCGGGGTGCCGCAGACTGGGAAATCAGGGGATCTTAGGCCATACAGGGAGAGTGGGACAATTGCACATACATGCCTGCTGTAGAGGCTTGCTGTATGAGGAATGGGGAGGGAAGTGTCAGCATGGCGGCCACACAACTGCGCGGGGCTGTTGGAGATTAAGAAACTTCATTTGATGTCTGGGACCCCGCGCGAATCTGTGCCCCTCAAATGCTGTGGTGAAATGAATCATGCGCACCACCACAGTCAAATGCCTGTTGGGCAGCCCACCTTGACTTTTTCGCTGCGGATGTCCTCAGCATCCAGCGACACGGGCTGCTCCATAGCAAACAGAGCCAGGATCTGTCGAGGCAGCCAGTCCGTATTCGATGTGAAATGAGTGCGGGCACCAAGCACTTACATCACTGTGGGCGCAACGGCCAGCGACATGCAGCATGCGCTTTTCACGGCGATCAAGCAGACCTTCACAAATTGAACCGCCCACCTGCAGCAGGTGATTCTGGATGACGTCACGGATTATGCCGTAGCGGTCAAAGTAGCCGCCGCGGCCCTCGGTGCCGAAGTTTTCGCTGAAGATCACCTGGGGTTGAAAGAGGGGATGAGCTATTGTTTGTGAAAAGGCTTGACACTGAGCAGTGTGCGCAGACTGGAGCGCAGCCAGGTAGATGTACATGCGGGGCTGGCCAAGCCAAACGGAGTGAGAGCACTGCTGCACAAAATGAGGCTGGCGGTCGGACCTGCACGTTGCGGATGTGCTGCCTGCTCCACAGGGGCTCGAACACGCTGTTGCTGAAACGCAGAACGGTCAGGTTCTCAATCAGCTCCTTGCCTGTAAGCGCGAGGCGCATGGGTGCATGTTGTGTGTAAACGGCGTGTGGCTGATACATGCCGGTATGGACGTCACCCATTGGGCTGAGCATCCTATCAAGGTGGAGACGTCCCATGCAACGTGCAGACACTGTGCGCCCCTTCCAAAAGCGCAGCCCTCCATGCCAGCCTCCTAACCCAACTGCCCCCCTCCTAGACGCACCCAGGTAGTGATCTATCCTGTAGATCTGCTCCTCGCTGAGGTGGCGCCCCAGGCCCTCGGCCAGCTCCTTGCTGCTGTCGCTGTCGCGGCCGAAAGGCTTCTCCACAATGACGCGGGTCCAGCCGGTCCTGGGGGTCGCAGCATTGGGGGCCGGGCTCATAAAAAGCGAGAGGGCGGCGCCAGATTGGGAACAGCGGGGCCTGGCCAGAGGAATTGGCGAGTGGAAAATTGCCAGTAGGGGAGCCTGCTGTGCAGCTGTTGCATTCTGAGCAAGAGCCCCCTGCCGGGGCCGCAAGCCCTGACACCTGCTGGACGCGCAATCCGCGGCGTTGCCCGTGGCGTCCAGGAACACGTTCGGCGGAATGGACAGGAAGAAGATGCGGTTGGCGCGAGGCATGGACGCCTCCTGACCTGACATGCGCGTGTTGAGGCTGATGAAGCCCTGGGGTGGCGAATTCAAGATGAAGGGGTGCCACGTTGCCGCACACCGGCATTGGAGGAGGTTGTTTATACATACGATGACAGGACTGTCAGATCCTATTGAGCGATCCTATTCGGGTTCATGGGATGCATCTGTGTCGCATGCCGCGCCATGCCAGCAGCAGGGCCCTGCTGTGCCGCATGCCCTCCTGCGACTGAGGGAACACTGGGGCCCGCCGCACCCTCCCGCTCCACACCTGCTGCTGGTCGTACGAGCCCGCTTGGTAGAAGCAGCGCTGCAGGAACGTCTCCTGAGCCTCGAGGCAGCGCTCCCTTTGGGAGGTTGGGAGGCCAAGGGCGGAGGCGAGGCGTTGGCGGACGCCGGGCAGGATGGGCAAGAAGGGCAGTAAAAAGCGGACGCGACGAGCAAGCCAGGCCGCGCCAACACCCAGGGAAGACCTGCGATGCTCAACAGCTGCTGGCGCACCGCGAGTTGACGCGGCAGGTGAGGGTCCCCGCAATCATCTCGCGAAACGCCACATCCGTCATCTTGGTGCGCGCGTAGCTGCAGGGCGCCAGCAGAGCAGGCAGCAGCGCGAGGGGGTGGGAACAGCGAGGGAGGGGGGCGGCCGGTTGAAACGGCTCAGCAGGGCGCAGGCCTGCCCAGCGGGCCAGCGGGCCAGCGGTGCTGCTGATTGTCCTTTAGGTTACCTCGACATGCAAGGCTTCCCTCGTAAGCTGCAGGACTGACGCCCGCAACACGCAAGGCAAGCTGCTCACCCGAAGAACTGCACGTTGGGTGGCAGCAGGCCCTCGTAGTAGAGCGCAAACAGGGCAGGGAAAATCTTCTTCTTGGCCAGATCACCAGACGCGCCCAGCACGACCACACTCAGGCTGCTGTGCGCCCAGTCGTTCACCTGTTTGGGGTGGTGGGGTGGTGAGGATTGCAGGGGCCGAGGTGGGGGCCGAAAGGCAGGGGCCATGCCTGCTGGGAGCAGCGGCTCGGGACCTGAAAAGCAGCAACCCGTGTGCTGGGTTGTGGATGCACACCTGCTGCTGCACATTTGGCTGACAAGTGCATGGGGTTGCAATGAGGCCACCCCATGTGACACCTCGCCGCCCCCACCCTTCCCGCCGTCGGCTCACTGGGAGGTTATAATCCTGGCAGCCCTGGTCCAGGCTGGACGCGCACAGCTTGTTGTCCACGTCAGCGGCGTTGGTGGACGCCAACCCATTGCCGTTGCTGGTCGCAACGGGTGCGCCGGCGGCCTGGCCTGCGTGGCGGAGGGCCCAACGGGTCACGAGGAGCAGCAACCAACCGGCACAAGCGCATCTCATAAGCACCCCCCGCCAAGAGCTGGCAGTTTGCTTTCAATTCTAGTTTGAGCCCCTCCTTGCTCCGCTAAGGTGGAGCGCCGCCATGCACGATGCCAAAACATTAAACAGCGCTCACTTGCTTTTGGGGAGGCCACACGGCACGTGCCAATGGGCTGCCGCACCCCAAGCGGCGGCCTGTGGAGATGCCGTGCCACGTCAAAGTGCGATCATAGCTCCGGCTTCGGTGCCATCTTGCACATGCACCGTCACAGCTGCTATGTGCTACAAATTGCCCCTACAAGGTGCGACACACTGCTCTTGGTGCCCCAGGTCGTTCACCTGCAGTGTCGCAACGGCCAGAGGACGGCGTCACGCACCGCCAGCGCCCGCACCGCAGGAAAGGGGCGAAGCTGCATGTGGCCCACGATCGCGCTTTATTAGAGAAATCAACAAAGGCGTCCTCTCAGATCTTGTGCTCAGCAGATGCCGCCGTCGGATGCGTTTTGGCAACGATCTGCGAAACACGTGCGCGAGCGCTTAAAATAGAAAAACAATTCTTGAATCAATGGTAGCGACTACGAAAGCTGCGCAGGATGCGGACAGGTCAGTACATGTGCCTGCACCTTTGGCGGGGCCCAAGGTACGCTGTGAGACACAAACGCGAAAGGCGCCTTCGCGCAAGCGCCTGCTGGGTGAGGCGCTGTCGCAGTTGTTTGCACGCTCGGAGACTTTCGTTAGGACTTACAAATTGCACGACAAAGAATCTCTACTTGTTTTGATGCAGAGGAGGGCTGCGTCGCGTGCAGGCCAGTACTGGCCGCGCTCGCCGGCAGGGGCATGGGCCCCCTGGCCGTGTCAAGGAGGTGTGCTATGCTGGCTGGAGTTGGGTTGAGGGCCGGCCGGACGGTTGAAACACAGAAAGGACGACCGCTTCTCAGTTCGTTCCGATTGCCAGAAGGCCTGCTTGACTCTCCGGCTGGGGAGGCGGCCTCCCAAGGCGTGTGGCCCCTTGGTGATCCCAACCTGGCCGCAACCGCTCTCTTCTCCAGCCTTGCTAGCTGGGGGTGTCACCCTGCCAGAAATCCAGGGTATCCCTTTTCCTCAGGGGTTTTCCCCCTTGCTGCCCACGCGTGGTGACATG
>NW_014013497.1:30923-39816 GCF_000611645.1 Monoraphidium neglectum
GTTCATTGGACCATCATAGCGGTCCCCGTCTGCTCAGCAGGTGTCCAGGGTGTTGTGAATGCCTCGGGTGGTTTAACTGCAACATTTATGTCGCATTACAAGGCACTCCAGGCGGCTATGCCGATAAAGGGTCTGTAGGTAAGACTCACAACACATGCAAAGCAGTGTGAGGGCCGCCGCCATGGCCCATGGTTCGATCAGCAAAAAAGCGGATATGTGCGCCACGTCAAAGAAGGGGCTGCACCGAAGGCGATGAAAAAGGATCGCATTGATGTGTAGGATGTCAGAGTGGAGTAGTATGAGAAAATTAGGTTGTAAGAAACCATCAACCATCAACAGCGCACTGCCTGATGACATAACGGAGTGCCCATGCAGTGCCGCTGCTGGTATAAATGATTGGTGTGCTGGCAAACTCCAACCGTATCTTCAGTCTATCATAAATCTGCTACAGAAACATCAGTCTATCATAAATCTGCGCCAGCATCCTACACATAAAAAGTGGCGCGAGATCACCGCGTTATATGTGTGAGCGTCTCATCGCCCGCGCAAGCACGAATCCTCGCGTGAGTCTGGTAGTGATCATCCCGCATGGCGGATAGTAGTACGCTGCTGGTGCGGCCAGGGCAGGACGCGGGCGCCGGCAGCGTCCACTGGCTGCCAATCAAGACGAGCCACAATGGGCCCTGCAAGGTGCAGGAGTTCTTTGGGCCGGAGTTGTGTCAAGGTGAACTAAATGTGCTGCTCTTGGTTGCGCTACTGAGCTGCTGGCCGATGCGCGCAACCACTGATGCGGTGATGCCACTTCTGCTTTGTGGGTGCAGCATCACATGCATTGTATTGTGTGCTTCGTACTTCATGCTGATTCGGCCATCTTGACGATGAGCGCCTTTGACACATTCAGGCAATGTTTCACTACCTCCAAGCACTACTCATGCTGCAGAACAAGTCGGCGGCGCTCAGGTCCTCGAAGCGCACCTACGTGGGCGCCACTTGAAAGGTGCGGCCAGGCGGCTGATGCACTCGCATCTGGCGATCTTTTGCCCCGGCCCCGGCTACCCTGATGCCGCTGGAATTACTGACGACAGCCTTTTGTGCCCAGGTCTGGCGCGGCAGCTGCCGCCCGGCTACGCCGGCATTGTGGTGGTCCGCAGCGCATCAGCCGGCTTGGATGAACCCGCGTGGTGCAGCAGCGCAACATTTACGGAGCTAACGTACTGGAACCACGACGCGGCGCCCGCCCCAAGCGACTGGCAAGCTCGCTGCCTGGACTGGCTGCTGTTGGCCGACAAGGTGCGAACTGTGCGCAAGATGCACACACTTGCGTCCATGTACAGGCGGCGAGCGGTGTGCTGCGCTTGAGTGGTCCACTGTTGATATCAAGGAAGTGAAACAACAACCACTTGGCGGATGTGCTTGTACCATGCGCAGGTGCACGCCCCCGTGAGCCAGCAGGCAGTGGAGCAGGAGCTGGCACGAACTGGAGTGCAGGGTGCAGGCGTCACCGGCGTCGCCTGAGCGTGCACAGGGGTAGCAGCCTAACGGAACGTTGTGAACGAAAAGTATACCTCAACTACCTTGGAGTCGTAGTCGGCCGTCACCGTCTCACAGGGGATCAAAGGAGCAAGTGTGCGGCAAGCAGCGGAGGGCACAAAGCGAGTGGGGTATCCCTGCCCGTACCCGTTCCACCGGGACTCATATCACCAAATGAACTGATGTTTTTGGTGCAGTTTGGCGCAATTCAAGAGGGCTGTGTCCGTTGATTTTTCATGGGTGGGTGGGTGGGTGTGCCGCTGGTGACGACAACGTGCGGCTGCTGCAGTTGCGCCTGGTTGGCCTGTGGTGTTTTGCTGGTGCACAAATTCAACTTGTTATGTTTATGACGCGTGGCGTGTGCCGTGGGGTCTCACCAGATGGCATACAAAGGCTCGAGGCCCAGCCAGTCTGATCAGCGAGCAGCTTACTAGCTATGTGTACGAGGATCGCGTTGATCGTGCCCGTGACAGTGCATTTGCGGCATGCTGCGCGGTGCGAGATCCACCCGCGTTGCTTTGACAGCCTGCGCGCGGGCGCAATGGGGCCGCGACAGTAGTGGCATTCAAGGCTTCAGTGCAGCCGCGCCTGAGGGCGCCAGCGAGGGTGAGCATTTGACACAACAGCAGCCGCACGCGCACGCGAACGCCAACGGCGCTGCATGATGCGCCTTGTGGGGTTTGGTGTTGGCTCGGCACAGCGGCATGCTTCCCCACACTGCAATATAGAAGACCTTTGCCACTCCCCTCCCTTGCACCAGCCTGCCGTGGTGTGCTTGTGTTGGCATGCAACACAGCAGCTGGCAGCGAGTCCAGCGGAGCATGTGCCGCCGCTCATATCGTGGCCGCTGCAGCCGACGGGATCCCTGCCAGTTCAAGCAATGGCCGCACTCTCGCAGCTGCAGCGCCAGCAGAGGCGACCGGCCCGGCTTCCGGAGCGCAAGCCAGTGCGGCAGCGTCCTGCATGGAGGACGTACCGCCGGGCATTACGCTCTCCCCGCAGCTTCAGCCGCCGCTGAATTTCTCAAACAGCGACTTCAAGCGGTATGCGCGCTGGGACCGCGCCCGTATGGAGGCCGAGCTGTCCGCCCTGCAGGCGCGGGCCGCCGAGGTCCAAGCGGCGGGCGGGACCCTCAGCTCGTGGCTGTGCCTTAAAGCCACGTTCTTGCATCAGCGGCTGATTGGCCGCGGCGGTGCCAACCAGGTGGTTGCCGCAGCAGACAAGCGGGGACTGGACGTCGCAGCAGACACCAGCTTGCAGCGGCCGCTGCAGTTGGCAGGCGGCGGCATAGGAGGACAGGTGCAGCAGGTGGTTGCTGAGGCGGGGTGCACCTTCAGCAGGGACCCCCATGGCGGGGACGCCGTTGGTAGGGACGCTGGGCAGCAGCAGCACCAGCAGCAGCAGCAGCACCAGCAGCAGCACCAGCAGCAGCAGCAGCAGCAGCATCGGCTGCGGCAGCCGCATCAGCAGCGGCAGCGGCAACGGCAGCGGCGGCAAGGGCGCCAGCAGCAGCAGCTGCTGGACCTGATCATGCGGGCGCCTCTACAGCTGCCCTACCAGCTGCATCATGTTGCCCATCACCCCCTGTCAGCAGCACGCGCCGGCGACCCCTTCGATTACGACCCGGCAGGCGCCGCGCGCGTGGCTGGCTGCGACCAGGCACTGGCAGCAGCGTGGGCATTGGCGCACCAGGGTGCGGGCAACTCCCACCGGCTGCGGCAGCAGCGACTCCTATTCCACCACCTCGCGACGCGGGGCGGCCGGGCCGCCGGCGGCGGCAGCAGCCGCGTTGGCATCGAGGTGGCGGCGTTCTCGTCAATCACGCGGCTGGAGCACTCCGGCAGGAGCCTACCCGCTGGCGCAGTCATGCGCACGGAGCTGCAGCATGAGGCCGAGCCTGCTTCTCAGGACCACAGGCTGTCGCCGCGGGCGCATGCGGGCGGTTTCGGCTGGACGGGTTCAGGGCTGGGGCCGCGGCCCTCAGACCCACGGGAAACCTCAGGCGGTGGCTGGCGCGAGGGCAACTCAAACGATGGCTGGGAGGCGATGAAGAGCCGCCTGCTTAGCAGGCAGGGTATACAGCCACTGGTGAAGGATGCGGCACGCGAAGTACAGAGGGCAGATGCAGAGGC
Source organism: Monoraphidium neglectum (assembly GCF_000611645.1). Classification (NCBI taxonomy): domain Eukaryota; kingdom Viridiplantae; phylum Chlorophyta; class Chlorophyceae; order Sphaeropleales; family Selenastraceae; genus Monoraphidium; species Monoraphidium neglectum. The sequence goes on from NW_014013497.1 coordinate 34,586, forward strand.
AAGTGTGCCTGCCGAGGGCGGAGCTGGCGCGCTGGCAGACGCAGGCGCGCCGGTAGCTGCTGGCTCGCCCGCGGTCGTAGGCGTGCCTGCTGCCGCAGGCGCGCAGCCAACTGCAGAAGCGCCGTCAGTGGCGGTGGCGGCCGGCAACAAGCACGCCCTTCTCGAGGCGATGAAGCGAGCGGCAGCTGGGACATGGCCGTCGTCGTCGTCATCCCTGAAGCTGCGGCCCCCCGTTGCTCTGGAACCGCTGGCACGCGACGCGACGCCGCAGCCAGCAGAGCCGGTTGCTGCAAAGGGCACTGCAAGTGTTTTGCTCAGCATCACTCCCGCTCCCCGTCTGAGCCTCAGCAGCGACAGCAGCAGTCGCACCAGCAGCAGCAGCAGCAGCAGCCTGCCGGACGCCAGCCGTAGGGCCGTTGCGCCCACCACCGACAACAGCATCGCCACGTCGCTAGGCCAGTCCCTCACCTATGCTCAGGAGGCTGCTGCAGGCGCAGCTGTTCACAATTCTGAGCAGCACCTCGCGCGTGGCGATGCGAGGGATGCGCAACAGGTCTGGCAGGATGAAGGTGGCGAAGCCCTGCGGGCGCTCATGTCACCCAGGCCCACAGCCATGGACGATCACGTGCCGCAAACATCTGCCTCAACTTCAGACCAGCAGCAGCACACGACACTTCACGATCATCATCCTCACCATCATCAGGAGCAGCAGCAGCAACAGCAGCAGCAGGTGTCGTTGCTGGCTCTGGCTTTGCAGGATGAAGCCGATGTGCAGAGCCTATCGGCAGCCATGGCCCTGGCCGAGGCAAGCGCTGTGGCCGCATCCACGCTCCAGCGCGCCCCGCAGCGGGACGCCCCTGAGGGACGGCAGGGCGTGTTGATGGAGCAGCGTGACACAGCACGCCGTGCGGCGGAGGCCGAGGAGGCGCTGGCGAGCATCTTTGAGCGCCAGGCGCGGCGGCAGCAGCACAAGCAACAGCACGAGCGGACTCCGCGGCCGCAGCCGCAGGAGCAGCCACGGCGGCAGCAGCAGCAAGTGCAACACCAGGCAGAGGCGCCCTCGCTGTTGACTGCGGCGGAGCCGGCTGTCGAGGAGCGGGCGCCGCCCACCCAGCTGGTACCCCAGCAGCAGCGGCGCTATGACGAGTTGCTGGAGCAGCTGAGGGCGGGCCCTGCGCAGGAACAGGATTTGGTGAGGGGAACAGCGGGACCAACGCAGCAGCAACAGCACCAGCACCAGCACGAGAAACAGCAGCGGCAGCAGCAGCAGCAGCGGCAGCATTTGCAGGCGACAGGCAAGCCGCAGGCGTCCCTTGATGACCTGCTGCGGCACATGGAGGGCAGCGGCTCGGCGCCGCAGCCTGTATCGCCGGTATCCGCGGGCCTGGCCGCCTTAGACATGGCCAAGGCTGTTGCCACGGACGGCGCCCAGCAGCGGGTGCCACCAACCCAGCTGGGAGCTCAGCAGCAGCAGCGCTATGACGAGTTGCTTGAGCAGCTCAGGGCGGGCCCCGCGCGGCAGCAGGGGCTGAGGGCAGCACAGGGAGAAACGCAGTCGCAGCATCTGCAGCACAAGCACGAGGAGCAGCAGCAGGAGCACCAGCAGCAGCAGCAGCAGCAGCATATGCAGGGGCCAGGCAGTCAACAGCCATCCCTTGATGACCTGCTCCGGCGCATGGAGGGGAGGGGCTCGGCGCCGCAGCCTGTATCGCCGGTAGCCGCAGCCCTGGCGGCCTTGGACCGGGCCAAGACTGTTGCCGCAGATAGCGCCCAATCATCCAGCAGTGCAGCGGCACAGGTGCGCACAGCACTCATCTTGAACCGTGTGGAAGCACCGGGCAAGCCGGCCGACCAGCAGCAGGCGGCGCTGACCCAGCTGCGCGCCCAGCAGCAGCGGCGCTATGACGAATTGCTTGAGCAGCTCGGGGCGGGCCCTGCACGGCAACAGGATCCTGTGCAGACAGCAGAGGGGCCGATGCAGCCGCAGCAGCAGCAGCAACAACAGCAGCAGCGGCAGCAGCATTTGCAGGCGGCAGACAAGTCACAGGCGTCCCTTGATGACCTGCTCCTGCGCATGGAGGGCAGCCGCTCTCCACCCCAGCCTGTGTCGCCGGTAGCTGCGGCCCTGGCAGCCTTGGGCGCCAAGGCTATTGCCACGGACGGCGCCCACGCGTCCAGCAGTGCAGCGGCACAGGTGCGGCCAGCACTCACCTTGCACCGTGTCGAAGTGCTGGGCAAGCCGCCTGTCGAGCAAGGGGCGCCGCCCACTCAGCTGGGAGCCCAGCAGCAGCAGCGCTATGACGAGTTGCTTGAGCAGCTCAGGGCGGGCCCTGCGCGGCAACAGGCTCTGGAGCAGATAGCAGAGGGGCCGATGCAGTCGCAGCAGCAGCAGCAACAGCAGCAGCAGCGGCAGCAGCAGCAGCATTTGCAGGCGGCAGACAAGCCACAGGCGTCCCTTGATGACCTGCTCCTGCGCATGGAGGGCAGCCGCTCTCCACCCCAGCCTGTGTCGCCGGTAGCTGCGGCCCTGGCGGCCTTGGGCGCCAAGGCTGTTGCCACGGACGGCGCCCACGCGTCCAGCAGTGCAGCGGCACAGGTGCGGCCAGCACTCAGCTTGCGCAAGCCGCTTGTTGAGCAGCGGTCGCCGCCCACCCAGCTGGGAGCCCAGCAGCAGCAGCGCTATGACGAGTTGCTTGAGCAGCTCAGGGCAGGCCCTGCGCGGCAGCAGGCTCTGGAGCAGACAGCAGAAGGGCCGACGCAGTCGCAGCAGTGGCAGCAGCAAGCGCAGCAGCGGCAGCATCGGCAGCATTTGCATGCGGCAGACAAGCCACAGGCGTCCCTCGATGACCTCCTGCGGCGCATGGAGGGCAGCGGCTCGGCGCCGCAGCCTGTATCGTCGTTAGCCGCGGCCCTGGCGGCTTCAGACCCAGCAAAGGCTGTTGCCACGGACGGCGCCCATTCGGCCAGCAGTGCAGCGGCCAGCAGTGCAGCGGCAGAGGTGGGAGATGTCATGACGCTGCGCTTGAGCCGCAGTGAAATGCTTGGCAGGTCGGGCAGCAGAGCCTGGGGCCCGCGGCCCACCTCGCAGGTGCCGGCCAGCTTCCTGGCGCTGCAAGAGGCGCTGGCGGCGTGGCAGCATCAACAACAGGCGCCTGGGTCGCAGGACGGCGCAGTCGGCGTTGGCAGCAGCAGTGGCGGGACTCTGGACATGGTGCTGTCCAGCATGCAGGCGCAGCTGGCGCCCAAGCAGCAGGGAGCTGGCCAGCAGCAGCAGCAGGGGCAGCAGCAGCAGGAGCAGCAGCAACAGCGGCAGCAACAGCAACAGCAGGCTGTCGCTGCGCCTCTACGTGCGGCCGCTTCCGTGCACGACGGGGGGCGCGGCCAGCCGACCTTGCGGGTGGGGCAGCCGCTGCGCTCCAGTGTCCTGGACGCGACTTTGCAGATGGGAAGCACAGTCCTGGGTTCGCGCCCCACCCCTAGAATGCCAGCCAGCTTCAACGCGCTCCAGGAAGCGCTGGCAGCCCGGCAGCAGCACGAGCGCCAGGCACCCACTCAGCAGCACAGCGCTGCGGATGGCAGCAGCAGTGGCGGGACTCTGGACATGGTGCTGTCCAGCATGCAGGCGCAGCTGGCGCCCAAGCAGCAGGGAGCTGGCCAGGAGCAGCAGCAGGGGCAGCAGCAGCAGCGGTGGCAGCGGCCTTTGGGCCTGGCGGAGCTGGTGGAGCGGCCTGCTGCAGCATTCGAGGCGGCTGCGCAGCAACAGCAGCAGCAGCAGCAGCAGCAGCAGCAGCGCCTGCTGCAGCAGCCTCTCTTCAGGGACCTCGCGGAAGCGCTCAGCGCCCCTGCAGGGGCCGCAGCCCCGCCCCTGCAGCCGCAGACGGCCCCTCGGGAGCCCGCGGCGGCCAGCCTCGAAGACATCATGCGCGCGATGGAGCAGACGCCGCAGGCGCCGACGCGCACGGATGGAACGGGTGGTGAGCAGCAGTCGTGGATGCAGCAGGTCATCAGCGGGGAGGTGGTGATTGCGCCGCCCCCGGCAGAGCAGCAGGCCAGGCCGACGTCAAGGGGGCAGCATTGGCAGCAGCACCACCACCAGCATCAGCAGCAGCAGCAGCAGCCATGGGAGGAGGACTGGTCGCGGGAACCGCAACACTACGACGCGCCGCAGCGCGACTGGCGGCGGCGAGACGAGCGGCCGCCGGCGAGCGATCCCGTCGCCGCGGCCGACGCCGCCACGGTGCTGGACGAGGACGAGATGAGCGAGCGGCTGCGGGCGACCAGGGCGCTGATCAACCTGGAAGTCAGCAAGATTGACCGCGAGCAGAAGGTCAAGGCCAAGGGCCGCGCCGAGGAGCAGCGCCGCGCGGCGTGGGCCGCGCCGGACGCCTCGGACGAGGAGGCCGAGGCGCCCCGCGGCCGAAAAGGCGCGAGCGGCGCGCGCAGCAAGGCGCTGGCCCGGTTGGCGGGCAAGGCGGAGGCGGCGGCCGCGGCCGCGGCCGCCAGGGAGGAGCGCGGCAAGAAGAAGGCCGCGGCGGCTGCCGCCGGCGCCGACCGCTGGGCCAGCAAGCTGCAGGGCCTGCGCCCAAGCGACGCGGGGGCGGGCGCCGCGGCCGACGAGGCCGCGCATCCCGGAGACGCGGCGGCGGCGCCCAAGGCCGAGGCTGCGGCCGCAGCCGCCGCACGGGGGCGCAGCGCAGGGTCAGGCGCGGCAGAGGGCGAGCTGGCCCACATTGAGCTGCCGGGCGGCTGCAGCGTCCGCCAGCTGGCGGCGCTGCTGGGGGCCGACTTGGACGCGGTGGAAGCTGCCCTGACGGAGCTGGGTGACGTCATCTACTCATGTGGGCGCCTGGCGGGCGTGTTTGTGGCAGTTTTGGTCGCGGGGCGACAGCAAATGGACCTAGCTGCACCAGCAATCGCATGATGCTCTAAGATGCTGCCGCATCTGCCCGTCGCCCCCGCTCAGCCGCCCCATGCCCCTCACGCCCCAACACCACGCATTCCCATGTTTCATCATGATGTTTAAACATCAGCTCCCCCACACTCAACACCAGCGCGCCTTTCCCTCCTCGCAACCCCTGCCGGCCCAACCCTCGGCTCCCTTGGACCCTACCCCCGACCGCAGCCGAGGACCCCGTCAACCTCGAATCGGCCGAACTGGTCGCCCTCGACTACAACGCGCTGCTGGTCAGGACAGAGCAGGCCGCCGGCGACGGCGGCGCCGCGGCCCACGG
>NW_014013496.1:0-3023 GCF_000611645.1 Monoraphidium neglectum
GGCTTGCCCTGTGCCCGCCCTGTGCCCGCCCTGTGCCCGCCCTGTGCCCGCCCTCTGCCTGCCCAATGCCCGCCCTGTGCCCGCCCGCCGCCCGCGCGCCGCCTGCAGGAGGCAGCCGCCCACCGCCAGGGCCATCAGGTGGGCCAGCTCTTGTGCCGGCAGCTTGCAGCCGCGCAGTTCCAGGGCCTGTCAAAAACAAGAGACGCGGCGGGCAGATGGTGGGTCGCGCCGCCCGCATGATCAGGCGGCAGGTAAGAAATCCGTCGTGACGCCGTGCTGGCCGTTTGACCGTCAGAGCTGTCTGGCAGGGCTGAAGCGGGACCCAACGCACGCGTTACGCAAAAAAGGGGGCGCGCACACCGCATACCACACACCGCACCCCGCGCTGCTGGTTGAAAAACACAACGAGCACAATCTGCTCCCACGACCCCTACTAGGAGGGAGGTATGTAGTTCCCCCTGCTAGTCCCTCCTGCCTCTGCATGCCAACTGTGATTCGACTGCCTTGGCGCACCCGGGCCATCTCTGGGGGCGATATCGTCCCGTCGTCGTCCGAGATCGATTTGAACAGCTCCTGCAACCCCCTGATCTGGTCAAACGGCAGGTGCGTCGCGATGATCTGGCCCGGGGGGGGGGGGAGGCGAACGGTAGGTGATGGATGCGAGGAAAACGAGGGATTTAGGCAAGCAATGGTTTCACTCCAGAGGGTCCAGGGCGAGGGGACGGCTTCAGCTGAGGGGCTTGGAAGGTGGGCAAGCTTATGCTTGGTCAGTGCACACCCCAGCGAGTTAGCTCAGGACAACAACCGCCGGCAGCATGCAGTGCGTGCTGCTGCGCGGCCGCGACGTCGCCAAACAAAGTCCCCGCAACCCTCGGCGCACGCCCGGGGCATCGCCTGAAGTCCGCCGCAGGCCCGCCCTCCTGCCGCCAAGGCGGGCGGCGCGGCTTGCGCGGCGCGCGCGGCGCGTGTGGCGCGCTCCCGCCCCCCACCATGGCGGCCTGCCGCTTGAACTCGTTCATCGAAGCGTAGCCCCTGAGGCGGTGCAACACCTGGTGCGGCGCGGCGGGGGAGGGGGGCGGCGGGTGTCAGGATGACATCATCGTTGGCATTTGGTGCGGCAGCGTTGCTGTCGAGGTGGCCTTGACTGAAAGTGGGATCAATTCGCGTGCAGCCGCTTCAGCCGTGAGTTGCAGAGAGGTCTGGATCCACCGCGCTGAACGCGTCCTGAGGTGTTAGTGGAAGGGCTTGTCGAGTGGGCAGCAGGGTCTGCCTCCGCCGCAAGGAAACCGCAGTCATCAGGCCGCTGAGCGCGCACGTGGCTGCCGCGCACCACCATTGGCCCCCTGCGCCGCCAGGCCAGCGGCAGCAGCTGCTCCAACAGTGCGCCTGCTGGTCACCATCGCTAACCCGCGCGATCCCGCCGCACGCGAGCGCTCAGCCGGCCCGGCCCCACCAAACAAGTGTCACCGCACACCTCAGGAAGAGCCCAATGAAGACGCCCTGAACTCTGCTGCCTCAACCCAAACAAGGCCCCTTGATTCCACCCAAAGCATCAAAGGGGGCGAAAATCCCGCCCCTGCGCCATCCCCACCTCTGGCTGCAGCTTGGTGTCTTCCGCGAGGCCGCCCTCCCTCACCCACGCGTGGGCCAGCATGTCGCGCGCAGACGGACGGATGGACGCGTCGTACGTCATCATCATGTTGACCGCCTCCTGGGATTATCATTATGTCATTTTGGGGTGGGAGGGAGAGCAAATTTGCGCTTATTGAAGGGGGGAGAATCCGATTTGAGTCTTCAGAGCTTTGAGGGGTGGGGGGTGAAGAACGGGAGGTTTTGGATGCAGACTGGAGACAGACATGCACGGCACGCCAAACGGTTGGCTTGTCAAAGGACGCTTGATTTGGCTGGGAGCAAGTGTTCGTGTGTTGGTTGGTGGTGTCATTGACGAGCGGGAGGGGCGAGGGCAGGAGCGCAGCAGGGCCGATTTTGTTGCCACGTCGGCTGCGTGGGTTTTTGAAATGCGACGGTCCAGGCGTGGGGGCCGCGTGCCTCGTGACTTCGCACCTTGGCGGGGGCGCTGATGGACGGCCACGGGTCTTCGTGCCTGCAAGGGGGACCGCGAGGCGCGTCCTTGGACTCCAGCCAAACAGCCGTGGATCGACAAGGGCGCGGGCGCCTCGCCGCACCCCACGCAACACGAGCGGCGCCTCCTGGCGACGCCACCCCTGGAGGAACCGAATCCCAGGGCCGCACTCCTGTCTGATCTGTCTGATCTGTCTCATCGTTGTGGTCCGTGTGATCTGTGTGATCTGCCTCAGCGTTGTGGTCCGTGTGATCTGTGTGATCTGCCTGATCTGGCGCATCACAAGATCTACAGCCGGACCCACATGGGCGGCACCCCGTCTTCCAGGATCTTCTTGAACACGTCCTCGTCGCGGACAGCAAAGAACGGCGGCCGACCTGCTGATTCACAGGGGTTGGGGGTTGCGGCGCGGATGAGAGGGGGGCCGCTTCCGCTCTGCAGCACCCGCCGGAGCGGCCCGCGCAACGTCCGGCGAGGACGGGCGCGAGGCGTGCAGATGGCATGTGATGTGTGGCGTGGTGGCTGCGGAGCCGAGCCGGGAGAAAACAAGGCAGCGACAGCAGCGGCAACAGGGAGGACGGGCCGGCCCTCGAGAGCCGCGAGGTTTTAGGGTTTAGCTGCAGGGCGCAGCGCCAAGCATCCCGCCTGCGGCCGCCGCTGTGGAGCGGGGGGACTGAGCAAAGAGCTGCGACGGCGCAGGGAGGACCGACACCGCCCGGCTTTGCAGGGGCCGCGTGAGCGCTGCGGCGCGCGGTGTCAAGTGCCCCCACCAGCGGCCGCCGCGGCGGGGGCTGGCAGCCGTGCGGCCTTTGCGGCAAGCCCAGCTTCCGGCCCCCCGGCTCGTACCTGAGAGCAGCACGTATAGCATGGCCCCCGCGGACCAGACGTCTGCGCCCTCGCCATAGGGCCCTGTCAGGACCTCCTGAAGGTTGCAGGGGGT
>NW_014013496.1:3275-15934 GCF_000611645.1 Monoraphidium neglectum
GGGCCCTGTCAGGACCTCCTGAAGGTTGCAGGGGGTGGGGTGGGGTGGGGTGGTAACGGGTGGGTTGGGGTCGGGGCAAGGGGCACCTATGAGTGGGATGGCCAAGCTGGGCTGGATTTCGTGAAGAGGGGGTGGGGCTGGGGGGCCAGGTAATGGGTCGGGCAGTTCTGAGGGGCGGGCGGCAGGACACAAGCCCTATGGAACGGAAGGCATCGAGAACGCCCACGCGTCCAGACAGAGGGAAGGAAGGCAGCTCGGCGCCGGACGGGCTTGCGCGGAGCAGGAGCGCCACTGGCTTGCTCGCGGCCCTCCTCTGGACCCAGGGCAGACTCGGTTTGCCACAAAGTGTGGGCCACGCACACGGCGCCCACCACTCACGGGAGCCATGTAGAAGCTGGTGCCGACGTCCCCCTTGAGTTTCTGGCCTTGGCGGAAGAAGTCCGCATAGCCCCAGTCCGCGATCTTGAGGGGCGCCGAGTCGGAGGTATCCGCCAGCAGGCAGTTGTCAGGCTGCCAGTGCAGGCAGTGCCAAGGGGTATGGTCGCCCAGGCGGGCGTTGTGGGTCGGGGCGTCAGGATGGGGTGGACGAGGCGAGACGCAGCCCACAGGGCGTGGGCGTAGGGAGCAGGAATGAAGGGGCAGGTGCGGGTCCCGCAAGGAACCGGCGCAGGCAGGGGTATGGAGGGGCGTCTTGCGCGCACACGGATGCGCACGAGCCACGGCTGTGCAGCAGAGACACGTTTGGGTGGCCAGAGGGCGGCGGCACATCTGCCGGCTGGCATTTCTGTTCTACTGCCTGTGACCGGCACGGCCGAGCAGCCACACAAAGGTGCAAACACCCATGCGCACACCAAAATGCAGCCGTGCGCGCGGGGCCGGACCTTGATGTCTCTGTGCATGCAGCCCATGTCGTGGGAGTAGGCTATGACCTCCAGCACGGTGCGGATGGCGGCGGCCGCGTCGCGCTCGGTGTAGTGGCCCTGCGGGACGGGCGGCGGGGCGGGGGGTCACGTGCGTTCAGAGGGTGTGCGGCGTGCAGAGGTTTACCCAGCGCCCGCGGCAAGCCTGCCGCCCGCGGGCTCGTGCGCAGGCAGGTGAGCCATGCGAGGCGCCCGGCCAGGCGAGTGCGCGTCTCGGGATGCTGTGGCAACCTGCTGCTGAGGCGTTTGGGTTCAGCAAAGTTGCCAGCGAGGCTAGCTACCGAGAGGAGTCCTCCAAACACACGCGACGCATGCCAGCGCCCTCGACCGATCGGGTTACAAAGCTTTACTGACCAGGGGCTTCCGTCAAGGACCCCAGTTGGCGGCAGCATGCATTCCTGGCGCCCGCACCTTGTCGATGATGCGTTTGACCAGATCGCCCCCCTCACAGTACTCCATCACAATGTGCACCTGAGAAGTCAAACAGGCGCGAACAGGGGGCAGCGTTAGAGGGGCGCGGTTGCATTTCAAATCGACCGTCGGTGTAGGCCTGCGCGTTGCCAAGCGGGTGCACGCCGCTGGGCTGTGCTGCGTGCGAGGGTGCCGTGCAAACTCAGCAGGAGGGGCCCAGGCTGTCGCCTGAAGGCACGGTCTCTTGCGGAGGACAGGAGTGCGAGCTGCACCCCCGCCTGGCCACGGCAGCAGGGCGGCGCCGTCCGGCGCGGCGCCCCCCCAAGCGGTCGGTTGCAGCATGCTGAGCAGGCGTGCAGCAGCCCCTTCCTCTCCTCAGGCCCCATTGTCACCATCACCCCGTCATTTCTGGCCCCTCTCACATAAGCATTGTCCTCAAACGCGTCAACCACCTCCACGATATTGGGGTGGACTTTGAGGGGGGAAGGTGGAACAACAGGGTTTTGAGCTCAAGGTTTGGTGTGGATTCCCCAGAGCAACAGCCGCTCGCTGTCCCAGTGGGTGCGGCGCAGCGGTGAGGGTCAAAGGAGGGGGAGCAGCGCAGCAGGCATTGCGCCGATGGAGCCGCCAGCCGCTGCAGCTGCTGCACCAATCCATGGCGCCTGCCCTCCCACACTTGCGCGGCTTCGCGAGCACACGCATTTGCACATCCCGCCTCTGAGTGCCCCTGCATTCTGGCCCCACCGACGCACCAGCACGCAGAGCTGCAGCTGCTTATGTTCCCTCGCCCCCTCGCCTGGACTAGGATGAATTTTGTCGTGGACACAACCCAGCCAAGCCCTCAGGCAGGCCAGCAGATGACGCCACAAATACCCCTCACCTGCCAGGTGCAGCATCACATCCAGCTCCTTGCGCACGTCAACAGCATCCCCGGCCCCCTCCACCCGTCGCTTCAGGATGCTCTTGCAGGCCCGCTTCGCGCCACTGGCCTTGTCGGTCGCGATGCGCATGGTGGCGAATGCGCCGCGGCCGATGACATCACCCAGGTCGTACCTGGCTGTACGTCGAGAATCAAGGGCGCATTGGTGTACATGTTGGTGCATGTGTGTATTTATGTGTCTGCGCACGTGTGCGTATGTGTGTGTGGGCGTGTGTGAGTGTGTGCGTGTGTGTGTGCAAGATAGAGAGAGATTGTGTGTGTGTGTGTGTGTATGCGGGCGTGTATGACAGAGATTGTGTTTGATCATGCGATATATGTGGAGGGATGACGACGTGACTGTGGGTGCGTGAGTGTTGCAATCTGCATGCTGTGCTGCCAGTGCTGCCCATTTCAACGACAGAGGATGTTTGGGAACAAGGAAGTCCCACGCTAATGGTGTGTGTGCTTCGGTTTCCGTGCCTGCACGCTGATGGTTGGTAGCGAGGTGCGAGGCAACTGATCGGGTGGCGGGTATCTGCATGCTCGGCCCACCAGTTATGTCAGTCGACAGCGCCTGGCCGAGCAGTGGGTGCTTCATGGGGGTCGCGGAGTGTGGCTTGATGGCGGGCTGGGGCGGTGAGGGTGATTGAGGGTCAGAGGTTGGGTGGCAGGTGTGATTGTGACAGGATGGGGGTGTGGGTGGGGGTGATAGGGAGGGGGTGGGCCAGGAGTTGGAAGGGCACGCTCGCCTGGAATCGGCATATTGGCTGTAATTTTATGTGCTGATGCGAGGGCTTCAGCGCTCTGATAGGGTGCACACTCGCAAAGGCAGCTGCATGCGCACACCAAGGGCGGGCGCAGTCAGCCGCTGCACCTCGTCAGGGGCGGCTTCTGCCTCCGCGCCCTCTTCGTCCACGTGTGGCTCATCGGGCTGCTTTTCGTCTTTCACGGTGGGCTTCGCGCAGCAGTTGAGGTTGCCCATTGTTGCGATTCAAGAAACTAATTGTCCATGAGATCGCTGTAGACGGGAGATTACTGGTAGTTTGATTGCTCTTACGCACCAACCGATACCGTACGCTTCAAGCAGTCTTGGGACGATCAAGTGCAGCACGCGACCAAAGGAGCCGGGCGCCACCCCGCAAGTCCCGCTCACGCGTCGCTGCGTCACTCTGTGGTGCGCCCAAAGGATTAAAGAAGGCCAGCTGGCCAACCTAAATCAGCACCGTTGCTAAATGATGATGGCATTGTATAACAACACCCCTAACACTGCGTCCAACACGCGCAAGCAAAGGCCTGGTCAAAGGGGGTTGGTGGCAGTTGCTTGCAGCAGCCCTTGCAACCTGCAATGCGTTGCGCTCAAGAAATCCCATTTGATCAACAGTTGAAAACGCACGATTAACGTGTCCAGCACTTCGACAGTGCGACCCGCCACACTCGCGTTTGCATTGGCAGCGGTCAAGATCATCCCCAGCCGCATGTGTTCGCTGTGTCCGAAGGATCCTGCCTTGCGATCTACACAGCGCTTGCAACCCAGCCGTACAACTGGGAAACCCCAGCTATTGAGCAGAACGCAGCGCCCTCAACACGCGCAGCAGAATTGAATTGCTGACAGTCGGCCGGCCGCCCCTAGCCGCAGCCGCCAGCCGCGTAGTGCCTCAGGACCCCCGCCCACACGCCGCCCGCCCCCGCCGCCATTTTCCGGCTGCCCACCACCACGCACAGGTGCTTCGCGCGCGACACGGCCACATTAATGCGGCGCGCGTCCTTGAAAAACGCGCTGAGCCGCGCAGTGCTCGTGCGCACTGGGGACAGCACCACGAGGTCAGCCTCTGAGCCCTGGGCCGCGTCGACCGACAGCGCCTGCACACGGCCGGCGGCGGCCGGCCCCGGAAGGCGCTGCTCCAGCAGCGACTGCAGCAGGTCGCGCTGCCTGTTGTAGAACGTGATGATGAACGCCGTCGGGTTGGGGACGCCCTGCGTGGCAGAGTCGGTGGCGGTGAAGCAAAAGGGGGGGCCGCACGACAGGCCCAAAGCGAACTTCACTGTTTAGCTGTGCTAGCGTCCACGCTGCTCCGCCCGTGCCGCACACCGCGCGGCAAACTGCCCAGCTTTGTGTTTAGCAGGGAGATGTCAACGTTGTTTGCAGGCAACCACTGATAACTATAATGCAGGTAAATGCCAGCGCGAGCGCGAGCCGCCTCAGCAGGCGCAACACTCGCTCCTGCGCCTCCGCCGGGCCGGCGACACTGGTAACCCTGTGCAGCTGCTCACCGCCGCCTCGAGCTGCGCCAGGCTCGTCTCCAGCCGGGCGACGGCTGCCAGTGCCTCGCCCTCGTTCCTGAAGCCGCCGCCGAGGACCTTTTCCTCCTGGCCCTCGGGGCAGTCCACCCATGACACCGCCTGGCGGGGCGAAATTTTGCAGGTTGCGGACCAAAGCAGTGAGCTGTGGCTGCTTCAATAGGTTTCGAACTCCAATCTGAAACAGGTGCGCGCGGCAAGGGTGGCAGCCTCACATTTTTTTGCGAACCGTCATGTCAGTGGGCGCAACACAGATACGCTCACTCGACCCGCGCACCGGCTTCACGCGGCGCCTGGTCTGCTCCACCTGTGGGGCGTCTTCAGGCGGCCTCCGTAGAATTGCTGAGACACCTGGTGGCGGTTGCCAGACACATTGTCCACGTCAAGAAAGCAGTTGATGCATAGGCGTGGGTTGACTGAGCAGACCTGCCCCCCATTATATTACATCACGCTATTCCAGCAGCGACGGGAGAAACCCTCGCTCCTCAAAGCGGTAACGCCCCTAACCGTAAAGGCCAGAGGAGAAAGCAGGTGCGGCCAAGTCGGGAAGACCTGCCCCCCATAAAAAGCAATGGCGGCTGAAGTGCCACTAGTGCAGTACTGCTCGCAAAGATCAGCCCCACCTTGCCCTTGGGCACCCACACATCGACCCCGCCAGACAACTCAAAAGCTATACAATTCACAAGGACATCAAATGCAAAATATGGGCGTCCAGTGGCGGCCCATTGGCTGTCGCTGTGATGCACACACAGCTCCACAATTTCAAAGCAAACATGTTCCATTCCATCTGCTCTCCCGGGCCACCCCGCGCCGGGTCGTGGCGCGAACGCCATTGCGCTCACCAGCTTGCAGATGGCGGGGCTCATCCTGTACTGCAGCTCCAGCATGGCCGGCGTCACGCCGCACGCCACCATGCGCTCCATCAAAGACCTGCGGCGCGTTGGAAGAGTCACTGGCGCGGTGCTGTGCCTCCGCGGTGATCCCCAGGGAGCACCGAGGCCGCTGCAGTCAGGCCCGTGCAGCTGCCAGCATATGCGCCTTGAATGGTCTGGTGTCTTGATGTGATGAGCCCAGGGAACAGCGCCAGACGCAGTCAACCAGCAGTGTGGTTGCAGGTGAGCGCGCAGCAATGCACACCGCAGCAGTTGTGTCAACACCCCTAGGAGCAGTGCCAACCAGATTGCCAGGCAGCCGGGCGTGCAACTGGCAGCCCCCGGGGCGACGCGCCTGCAGTGGTTGTGCAGGCCGCTGCCCTTGGGGTGCTCTGGCCCGACCGCGCTGAACGCTGGCAGCTGCTTGTGGTCCCCGAGCAGCACCATGTCGCTTGGCTGCAGCAGCAGCAGCACCGGCACGCACGACTCCAGCACGCAGCCGGCCTCGTCCATCACCACGGCGTCGATGCGGGGGGACGCCTGACATGGCGTGACAGGCCAGGGAGCAGGGCATATGGGATTGCAGAGGAGCTAACAATGCGGCAGGCATGGACGTACGCAAGGGCTTGGACAGGGGCAGGCCCGAGGCAGAGGCTCGGAGCGAGGGGAGTGCAGAGCTGCGGGCACGCCAGCTGTTGGCCCCTGGTTACTAATGTAGTACGGCACCTGTCAAGTCGGGTGCCCGCTTTCACACCACCTACCTCGCCCTGGTCCTCGGTGAAGTATGACTGCAGCTCTTCCATCATCCTGCGGCAAGGAAGTGATACATATTCGAGTGCACGTGTTTGATTTTGGGGGAGGGGGGGGGTAAGCAGGCAGGGCAGGGCAGGGGCTGTTGCTGGCCACAACATCAGAATGTTTCGGGCATCAGCTCAGGTGTATGCACGTGGTTGTCTGATTTGAGCTGCCTGTGCTGGCTGCTCATGTGCGGCACCTGGTAAAGCAAGCGATTGAACCCCTTGTGCTGCCTTTGTCCAAGCAGACCCAATAAATGCAACTCAATGCTTGCTTCAACACACTTGGCATGAGACACCCGGCACAACCCTGCACCTGGAGGTGGCGTGCACTGTTGCAAGGTAGGCCCGCGCATTGCGCAGGATGTCGCGCCCGGCCGCGTGGCGCACGCTCGGCAGGATGCGGGCTGCCAGGGTGCCCTGGATCTCCGAGAGTGCGCGGCGCACCTTGCAGACAAACGACTGTTAAATGGTGAGTCGTGCGTTGGGTGTGAGTCTGGAGCAAAGAGCGTGTGTGTGACAGAGCCAGCGGCTGCCAAGGCAGCAGCGCTGGATTAGCCAGCCGCGGTATGCTGGGCCGCCTGGCGCAAACGAGCTTGCAGCAACGAGAAAGGCTGGGCAACAAACTTTGACCACCAATCCATACCAAAAAACGCCTCCAAGCACATCCCAGCCCGCCAATGCAAGGCGGCGGCTGCATGACGCTGCTAAATCATGCCTGTGTCATGCACCCACAGTGTCTAGCAGGCGTCCCTGCTCACCAGGCCCCAGGCGACGTTGAGGATGCCACCGGCCCCCCCCAGCAGGCCGGTGCTGCGCCCCACAATCGATCCAGACATTGACCGTCCGTGCGGCACGCGCCGCGCGCTGCCGGTCACCCCCGCAGACGCATTGTCCAGGCAGATCTGCAGGAAAGCTCTGCGCCAGCGGCGCCGGGCGGCCTCTCCACTGACGCCCCTGCGGCTCTGAGTCGCGGCGTCTGCTCGGGCGAATCCGGAGCCCCTGGCGTGCACATGTCGGGTGCAGTGAGCAGGGGCCGTGAGTGCAACAGTGATTGTGGAACATTCAGGTTGACAGAGTGACGGAGGTACAAGCAACATGGATGGTCTCATGCGCAAGCACCCCAGAGCTGGTCTTGAAAGCACTCGTCCCAGTGCGCACGGCCGGCCCTGCTGGATGCACCCTGAATCCTGCAGCTTCCCACGCACCACAGGTTCCGGTGCAGCGCCTGCAGCTGCTGCGAGACCGCTTCGACCTTTGACACGATGCTCTCCAAGACAGACTGCTTGCGAAGCCACCACACCTGCACGCGCGGATTGCGGCACACGACAGTGCAGTAATGGCACCATTGCATGCAGTTTGAGCTGCAAAAAGAAAGGCGCAAATGCCAAAAAGAGCTGGCCAGCGGCGCAATTAAGAATGTGTGGCTTTTCTGTCAGGTGCAAGAAGGCCCAGCAAGTGCGGCCTCGTACGCACCACCTCCTCGTGGCGCTCGATGCGCTCGACCAGGGTGTGCTGCACCGCGTCGACGCACAGGCGGCTGCGGTTGCCGAACACGACGATGCCCCCCTGGAGGTTGGCCAGCTGCGGGATTATGTGGCAGCAGGCAGGCCCAGCAAATGATTGTTGAGTGCCATATTTGTCGTTGCAACCATTGGTTGGCAGCCATGGCTGGAGATCCCACTTTTTTTGGTATTTTTTGTGTGTAAAGAGCCATGCTGGATCAAGGACCATCCACCTTGGGGACCTGGGCATCCACAGCCTTGTTCCGCTCGCACGTCACCAACACCTGCAGGTGTGTTTGTGTGTGTGTGCTCTTGTGCGTGCGTGTGTGTGTGTGTGTGTGTGTGCGTGCGCGCGCGCGCGCGTGCGTGCGTGCGTGCGTGCGTGCGTGCGTGCGTGCGTGTGTGTGTGTGTGTGTGTTTGTGTGTGTGTGTACGTGCTCTTGTGTGTGTGTTTGGGTGTGTGCGCGCGCGTGCAAGCGTGCGTGCACACCCATGCACATGTGCGTGCACGCCTGGGGTCACCCTTCAACATGAGAACAGGGTAAGGTCATAAGCATTTTTTGAGGAGGGTGAAGCAGCCCTCTGATGAGGTGTGACAATCATTTTTGAGCATATGCATAAACAGCACAAACACAAGCACACACGCGCACACACACAGACCCGCACACACCTTCTGTTGTACTCTGGTGCGCATCGTGATGAGGTGGAAGACGGTGGTGCTTTTGCCGGTGCCTGGCGGCCCCTGGATGGCGCTCAGGCCGCCGCTCAGGCCCCTCACCGCTTTGAGCTGGCTGGCATTGATGGGGATCTGGCTGTGAGCTGCGCACTCAAAGCAGGAAAGTTGCAGCAGTGATGAGGCGGTAAGAATAGCGTAAACCAGGCAGTGGGGCAATTCAGCGCAGCTTGCAAACCGTCTGGAACGCGCATGCAATCGGGCGTACCGGCCAGAGGCAGGTGCTCGCGGGCACTTTTGCCCGGCTGCCCTCCTCACGCTTCAGGGCTGCGCAGAGCGCGCTGGCGCTTGCAGAGGCGCGCTGGCTGGGGTCGGCGATCTGCGCCAGAAGGGAACGCGTGCCGGCGACGAGGGTGCCGTTCATATTTTTTATGAGCAGATCCTGTGGTCGGGCGTGCAAGACGCAGTGAACATGATTGGACGTCATGTGCGTCGAATTCAGGTGAGGAGTTTTTTTGTGCGGGAGCGCAATGCTTGCAGAAGTGCTGCTGGCCTGCGAGCGCATGGCTGCCACAAGCGTGCTGCACGAGACGTGTCTGCCTGCACAATGCTTTCTGCCACGTGCAAGGTGCCGTGACCCAGAAAGAAGCGGGATTCGAGGAATTGATAATCACAAACTGTCCGTTGGCGCACAGGTCCCAGTGTGCACCTGGGCCGCACATGTGCGGAGGGGCCACGCACCAGCCAAGCAAGAAAGCAAGCGCTTCGTTCTGTTTTTACTATCACAGACAAGCGCACCTGTGCTGCCGAGTAATCCTGCAGGAAGCTACCGATGAACCCCAGTGACCGCACCCTGCCGGGCGAGGCCCGGAGCCACTCTGCATCTGCGTGTTGCAGGCGCACGGCGATGACGTCCGGCGTGCCGTCGTCCTGCTTCAGGCGAATGCCCACCAGCATCTGACGCACGCTGTCAACCTGCGTGCGCAGGCACGAGTATGTGTGTGTGTGTGTGTGTGTGTGTTTTTGTGTGTGTGTGTGTGTGTGTGCGCGCGCGCGCGCGTGCGCGTGTGCGGGCGTGCGGGCGTGCGGGCGTGTAGGCGTGCGGGCGTGCGGGCGTGCGGGCGTGCGGGCGTGCGTGCACGCGTGTTGCACGCATGTGTGTGTGTGTGTGTGTGTGTGTGCACTGTTTTCACAAACAAACGCAAGCAAGGGTTTTTCTCTCTCGAGGTTTGGAAAAAAGGTCAAGCAAGGGATGAGGGGAGGTGAAACACATAGAGCAGCACATCACCGTCAGATGCACCCCTTGGGGCCAGGCTTGCTGGCTGGCGGCTGCGATCAGCGGCCAAGTGCAGCTGCGCCTGCTGACAGGCGTTGCCCTTGGAGGCCTCCTGAACGAGGTTTTCAATAACGGCCACCTGCAGGGCGTGTTTGCTCCAGTTGTCTCCTTCGATGAAATCGGCGTCTTCGACACGCAGCCGCACGGTCACTGCGCGGGGCACCATCGGGGACGCTGCATCGGAGGGCGAGGAGTAGGCGTCTGCCACAGCGAGCGCGCTGGGGCCGCCGCTGGCGTCCTCAATGGTCAGCAGCTGGAAGGGCTTCCAGGCGTCCGAGGGCGTCTTCCTGTACGCCTCCAGCACAGACACCTGGGCAGCACGGCGAGCGCAGAAGCGTGCAGAAGGTAGGCTTGGGGGAGATTACTGCATGCCGCAGCTCGGGGTATCATGCGACTTCGGCAAACGAAGCCGAGCGGGGGCCCCACCTTCCTTGGCACTGTGGATGGTTACCAGCATGGGCGACGGCGCGCGTAATCTTGCACACATTTCCTCACGCATGCACAACTACAGTGCTGGTCCAGCTACAGGAACTCTTGATCCCAGCCGGCCACACAGCTAGCAACATCTGCGCGCCAGCCAGTTGAGCAGACACCCGGCGGGGGCTGACCCAGCTGGAGCAGCTGCTGCCCCACCTTGCAGCTACGCCTGCTGTGCCTGCAAATGCAAACCCACCCTGAACTCCTTGTCGACGTGAGCCTGCATCTGCCTCAGGTCGTGCTGGCTGCTTGAGAAGCTGGAGGGGATGTCTTCAACGTCCTCATGGCTGGAGAAGCCGGCGCGCATGTGGGAATTCCCGCACATGATACGAGTGTGACGCAGCATGAGGATACAGGGCACAGTTGGTGCACGATGGAGGCGCGGGTGCCGGGTGTGTGGTTCAGAGGGAGCACCAGCAGGGAATCATGACTGCACGGGTTGAGTCTCGACTATCTTGGATGGGGTTCGGCGGTTTCCAACGCCAACGTTGGGCTGGTCACAGATGATGAGCAACATGAATCACGCGTGAAGCTGGCAGCAGGGGTTGCTCACCGCCCCACCACGTGGGAGAAGTGTCCGTGAGCCCACCTGGCACAGTCAGGTGGGATATCGCAGTCTTCCCTGCCGCGCTGCAGCAGCAGCCTCAACGAGGGTACATCAAAGCTGGCTGGGTGAGCGGCATGGGGGTGCCGGCCCCTGCGAAGCCCCCGCCCCCGGCTCCCGCCCTGCCTCGGCCACCTCCGCCCGTGCCTGTGCTGTGGATGGGCCTGCTGTGCCTCCCAGCCCCCAAGTAGTGGGATCGTGGCCGTCCTCGTGGAGTGAGCATCACGGGTTTGAGGTTCGCATGCAGGATTTATTTGAGGCCGCGTCTTGCCTCACTGTCTTTGTCAATGTCTTATTAGATAGCTTGAGTTTTGTACTTGGCTTAAGTAACCCTGCTCCATGATACCGCACTGTCCGTGGCCGTCACGGTGAACGAAATAGTCATGCCACGGGGCTTTATGATACTAGTCAGGCTGAGGGGTTACTCTCCCAGGCTTCCAGGACTGGGCCCTATGTCGATAGTCCTAGCAGCCTCACTCACCCCTCATTACTGTCCCTTGACGAATGCAACGGTCAACTGACAGCCATCTTACCGTATGTCTGTCGCACAGAAATGGCGGTTCATGGGGGGACGTTGTTCCGTTCAGACACAAGCCATCATTCCAGCAACTTTACACGTACAGCACGTAAGCACATCATGTCTGCAGTGCTGCCTTGTCATCCATGTGGGCTGCAGACTGTAGCTATTGCCCTGCGACCGGCGTCATCTGCGCCAGGGAGGATTGCAAGTTTACAAAAGTCGAGGCGTGCTGTAAGGAGCAGAAAATCACCATTTGCATTGGGGTCTAAGAAAAATTGTGGCATGCCAAGGCCTGGGGTGCATGGACGCCGTGAAGGGCGCCCTGCACCCTGCAGATCAGTTGAAATCTGACCAGGCACCTGCGGCCCATGCAGCAGCGGCACCCCGCCACACACCCTTGTGTCTTGTACCCGCAATGCACAGTCTTCATCACCTCACACAATTATTCCAAAAAATATCATACCAGCAAATTGACAAGACATATGGGCGCCAAAAGCGTCCAGGCAAGGCCGCCACCGAATCATGGCACTGCGGCTTCGCCATGCACAGAGAGACGGCCTGCCAAGGAGTGCTTCATGGAACATCAAATGGTACAAGCGGCTGCGCCCAGCTATGCACGAAGGGGGGATCACACGTACAATATATGCCGCCGACGAGTGCACCGCCACGGGCCCCTGCTGACCCAGCAGGCCCGGGGCCAAGTTTGCGCCGCACGGCTCAAAAACACAAACGGACCGCCCCTGAGAGCTCCCTCAGTGGGTTGCCCCGCGCGCGCCTTTCGCATACGCCGCCGCCGCCGCCCGTGCGTCCGCCTCCTCCTGCGCCGCTGCCCTCAGCGCCCCGGCCGCCTCCGGCATCCCCGCCGCCGCCAGCTCCTCCTCAAGCGCTGCAACCTCCCCAGGCTTGATGCTGTACGGGCTGTACCGCACCCCCGGGAAGCTGCGGGACGCCACATCATCGCGGTACGCCTGCAGGGCGGCCTGGATGGTGGCGCCCACCTCGGCGTAGCGCTTGCAGAACTTCGGTGTGACCTTGGCGTGGTGGGGGTGACTCATCATGCCAAGCAAGTCGTGATACACCAGCACCTGCGTGCGTGAGGGCCAGGGATGTTTTGTGGCTTGATTTTTGTTGGGGCTGTAAACTTTCAGGTGAGGAGGTGGGAAGCAAAGCTTGGGTGGCCGTGGGGCACCAGGACTTGGTTTTGCGGGGTTTGACTCGGTGAGAGGAGGTCATGGGAAATTGTAGTAGTGGAGGTCATGGAGAATTGAAGTAATGGCTTGTTTGGTCAAGGCGGTGGGACGGGGCGGGGTGCGAGGGGGCTGACTTGGAA
>NW_014013496.1:16298-40230 GCF_000611645.1 Monoraphidium neglectum
GGGTGGGGTAGGGGGGGGCGGCTTGATGGAGGTGCTTTCACGCGTGCATGGCTGTGCATGGCTGGCGCATGACTGTGCATGGCTGTGCTTGACAGTGCATGACTGTGCATGGCTGTGCATGGCTGTGCATGACTGTGCATGGCTGTGCTTGACGGTGCATGACCGTGCATGGCGGTGCATGGCTGTGCATGGCTGTGCATGGCTGTGCATGGCTGTGCATGACTGTGCAGGGCTGTGCATGGAAGTGCATGGGAGTGCATGGCGGTGCATGCAAGTGCGCTGCTGGTGCCGGGTGCGCTGCCACTGCGGCCACCACCAGCCCAGATGCTTGCATTTCAGACTGGGTTGTGCAAAAAAAAACCCGCCCCATCAGCCTCCAAAGACCCCTGTCGACCACACATGTTGTTGATGTTCCATGCACGCACCTGCCCGCTGGTCGCTGGGCCCGCGCCGATGCCGATGGTGGGTATGCTCAGCGCCTTGGTCACGGCAGCCGCGATGGGCCCCGGGACGCACTCAAGCACGATGGAGAAGCAGCCGACCGCCTGCAGCGCCTTCGCCTGGTGCAGCACGCGCATGGCCTCACCCGCGACCTGCGCCTGCGGGCGGAAGCCGCCTGGGTGTGCGGGATGGGATATGGGCCGCAGGGCCGAAGAGCGCAGGGAGTGCGGGGTCAGATTAGGAGGGCCGTGGTAACGAGAGGGCTCATGACGATTGAGGCGCCCCTGGATCGGCCAAGGGCCGCCACGTGTGGGTGGGGTCGCCGCGCGCGGTGATGACAAGCAGTGGGCGCAAAGGGGCAGCGCAACCTTTTGGGTGCGAAGCAGCATTGAGTGTTCTCCCCCATGACGCAATGTGGTGTGACGTGATGTGATGTGATGTGATCTCACCCAGGACGCTGACGGACTGTGGCGTGAGGCCCACGTGGCCCATCACGGCAATGCCCGCCTCCACGATCGCACGCGCCGCCTCCACGCGCGCCGGGCTGCCGCCTGGGCAGACGTGCACGTGCATGTGTCGTGCTGGGGTTTAGCGCACGCTCCCACGGTGTGCAAGGCACAGTTCTCGAGATTTGCTTTTGTAAAGCTGATGCATGAGCCCGGTGTCACCTCAGCAGGGGTCCACACAGCTCAGCGGGCCTCTCCCCTGCCTCCGTCACAGCATCCCTCCTTCAGCTGGAAGAGGCCTGCAATCAGCCCTTTGCACAACGCAGACGAGCTTCTGCTTTTCCACCAGGGCAGACACAACAACTGCCCCGTTCCCAGCTGACCTCAGCTTCCCCGCAGCTCCTCACCTTCCAGTTTGACGGCGTCCATGTTGCCCTCCTTGAGCATGCGCATGGCAGACCCCACGGCGTCCCTCGCCGACAGCTCGTACGATCCAAAGGGGAGGTCGCCCACCTGCGAAGGCAGCGGTAGCAGCAGCAAGGCACATGCAGGGGTTATGGGATGAGCTTGATCCTTGGGACGGGCGCCAGCCGCATCCCTTTCGCGGCCCCCCAGCCGACAGCAGTGGCGTCGAGGTCTCGAGCCCCCCATCCCATACACTTGTGGCCCCGACGGCATCTGCAATGGGCGCTCCCTGCAGCCCTCATTCCGTCCCAAAGGTCCGTTCGTTTCTCCCATCACATATTCTAGAGACACACACATACACACGTGCACACACACATGCATGCGCACGTGCACACAACACACACACATGCATGCGCACATGGACATACACACATACTCACACACACACACACACACACCAGGAACGCGCGCTGCGCGCCACGCGAGACGGATTGGCAGTGCGCCAGCATGTGGTCCAGGGTGATGGGCAGCGTGGTATCGTGGCCGTGGACGACCATAGCCGCTGAGTCACCTACGAGCAGGATGTCTATGTGAGCCTGGTCAACCTGCCAGGGTGGTAGCGGTAGCAGGGGACGGGCAGGTCGATGGGAGCTGGGCGCTCAGCGGCTGTGCTGCGGCCGGGAGGGGCTGCGGGGCTGGTCGCGCGTGCGTTGTTCGTGAGGGCAAGAGGGGGGGGGGCGCCTGAGGAAGCGAAGACGAACAGCCAGCCAGGACAGAGGCCAGGACCACCCCCGCCCCCCCCCCCCCCGCGCCAGCTGCTCGCCGGCGCAGCACGGTCCGGCGGCGCACGTGCACTGCTGAGGGGTAGTCGTAGGCGGTCGCCATGGAGATGGGCTCGCCGCGCTCGTACTTGGCGCGCAGCGTGCGCAGCGTAACCGACTTCACGGTTGGCTCCTTGGGGCCGGAGTATATGCGCTCATCGGGGCCCGCCGCTGCTGCTGCCGCGCGGCGCGCGGTGGCGGTGGCGGCAAGGGGCAGGGCGCGACCTGCAGCGGCATAAAGAGGTGGCGCGATGGGTGTCCAAAGCGCGCACCCCCCCAGCGCGACGGCGGCATGTTGGCAGGGGCGGCTGGCCGCCGCGCACGCACCAAGCAGTGCATTGGTAGCCAGCTGCCTCAAAGCTGCGATCATCATCTTGGCTGACTATATGCAGCGTTTGGGTGCAAACAGAGATCCTCTGCTGTTCAATGGAGTGATGTTGACGAAAGCTGGACGAGAAAGGCGTGAGACCGCAACGGAAGAAGCTCAATCCTGCAAGAAAGATCGCTTCTATCTTGTTCTTTAAATTCAGGTTCGTCACAGTTGCTGAAATGCGATCTGTGTCGCACAGCGCGGCCCCTCTGAGAGGATTTCAGCTGCAGCAACGGCGCCCTGTGTACGGTCGCAAAAATTTTGCTAGGCTGGTGGTGAATGATGCTAACAGGTGCGAATGTGCTTTCCGAGCTTCGGCGTCACTGGCAGTGACCGCAGCGCCGCCCTCTGCCCGCATTGGAGGCGCGAGACTGCGCACTGCTCTGGGGCGTGCTTGCGGCAGTGCATTATCATGTGCTAGCTGCCACCCGTCGCTTGCCAAGGCCAGACAGCATGCCGGGGGCGGCTAAACTGAGCAGTGGCGACAGGCTCATGAATGCAGCTGTGGCCCTGGTGCCGCTGTCGGTGCTAGCGCAGGCGCAACGTGCTGCTGACTGCCGGCAGCCTCCCAACAGCCGCTGTTGTCGGCGGCATGCTTGCGGCCGCGGGCGCCGTCGTGGCGGCGGCGTCGGCGTCGACGGGCGGCGGCATCTTCTCCAAAAACCCACAGCTGCTGGTGCGGCAGGGGATGCAGAAGTTTAGGAACGACGACGTCGAGGTGAAAATCACATCCTTGCGAATTCAACCGCGCACAGGGCCATTGGGGGGCAGCTGGGCCTGCGTGGCGTCACATCCCTCAAGATTGGCAGGAGGCCCGCGCCTGCCAGGACGGGTAACAGCAGCATGACAATGACATCTGGCTGCACAAGCCACGAACAAGTGGAACTGCGAGCGCATGTACATTACACACTCATGCGCGCGCACACACACACACACACACTTACACGTGCGCGCACACATACACACGTGCGCGCATGCATGCACGCATTCACGAACACATGCTCAGACACGCACACACACACGCACACACGCGCGCTCACACACTCACACACACACTTTTGAAATCGAAATTGTGAACTTATATCCATGCATGCACACCTCCACCAGGGCTCCATCGCCGACTTTGACTCGGCCCTCGCGGCCGACCAGCGGCTGCGGCCCTACCTCTGGCAGCGGGGCCTCTCCCTGTACTACGCGCAGCGCTTTGAGGAGGGCGCAAAGCAGGCAAGGGGGCCGGCCCTGCAACACGAGGCGGGGTGGCGCTCTTCTGGCTGGCAGGGGTGATAGCTCGCGCAGCTCCCCAGCCAGGGGCCGTCGGGCATGGGGCCGCAGCCGTGCAGCTTGATGAACTGCCTCAACGCGCGCAGCTTGTGGGTGGCCAAGCCCAATGTTCTGCATTCATTTCACCCCGCCCAGCCTACCCAACCCTGCCGCGACTCTCATCTGGCGCCTCCATCATGCCCCGCCTCCACCCTCTCCCTTGCCACGGCGGCCGTCTCCCTACGCATGACACCGTTGCTTGTAATCACCCAGTTCCGCGATGACGTGGCGGTCAATCCGAACGATACGGAGGAGAGCATATGGGCCTTCCTCTGCGAGGCCCAGCTAGAGGGGCCCGACGCCGCACGCAGCAAGATGCTGGTGGTGCGCCCGCGCGCGCCCTGTGCGCCCGCACGTCCCGGCTCGAGGAAGGGGCAGGGCCATGAAGCAGGGAGGCAAGGGCTGCCCCTGCTGCCAACGCTCTGGAGGCCGCTCCGCCCCTCGCACCCTGCTTTCGCCTCGGCTCCGCAGCTCTGCGGCCGCGCAGCGCTGCCTTTGACGGCGCCAGCCCCAAACCGCGTCGGCGGCGCGCGCCGCGCCCCGCCCGTCGCAGGTGGGGCGGGACTCGCGGCCCTACATGCGGGCCGCATACGAGGCCTTCAGGGACGGCCTGGGCGCCGACTCCATCGCAGCGGCCGCGGGGCCGGACCCGGACGCGGGGCCGTCGTTTTACGCGTGGATGTACGTGGGCCTGTACCATGAGGCGCACGGGGACGCAGCGTCCGCCAAGGAGGCTATGCTGAGGTGCGTTAACCTGGGTGCCTCCGGCGGCACCCCGGCCATGGCAGGGTGCCTCTCAACGGAAGGGCGTGCGTGGGAGGGGGGAGGGGCCGCAGGGGGTGGCGGAGTGGGGTAGGCAGGGTTTTTGGGATGTTCACAAAAAGATGCAAGCAGATTTGTTGGATTCAGAGGCAGGTGATCGAAAGGAATTCCGGAATGCACGGCTCTCTGTGCGTGTCTGTGGGTTTGGGGAGGGGGGGTGCAGTAAATGGAGGTGAGTGCTTGTGTGCACGTGAGCAAGCCATCGTCCGCAGGGCCTGTATTCGCGACGCCTGCAATCAACAATGAGCAATCCTGAATGAGCAGTAGCACGTTGGCCCGCATCGTGGCTGCCGCGCTGAGCAGGCCATCTGTCCTGGGTCGCGTCCCAGTGCATCCCTGGTGCAGCGCAGCGAAAGCCCCTGCCTTGCTCGCATGCCCCTCACCAAAAAGCGCAACCGTCAACTTTATCGTGCAGGGCGGTGCGGACGCGGTATGCGCAGCAGAGCGGCGACTACATGGCGGACCTGGCGCGCGTGCACTGCAAGCGGCGGGGCTGGGCAGATGCGTAGGCCAGGAGGGACTGCGTCAAGTTTGTAGGTGCTTAGTTGTTGTAGGCTCTTGATTGAGGCTGCGTAGAGCTCGGCCCATTGCCAGGCACGGTGTTGCCAATAAGTGAACGACATGGCGTTGAGGATACTGACGGCCTGCAGCTTGCACGTGCAGGGCTTGGAGTTGGTGGTGCGGTGCGGCAGCTGGGTGCTGATGGGCGCAGGGTGTGTTGACTCGCAGCATGATAGCGACTGTGACGTCCCTGTGGCAGATGAGGTTTGAAACAGGACCGTTTATCAGGTGCACCAAACTACCGCACTGGACTCATCCACCAGCAACATTACTCTTGTCTACCGCACCGCACAGGTACATCTTGCATCCCAGGCGTGGTGATTCGCCCAGTCCTGCTAAATATGCGTACTCAGTCAGGCATTTCTCAACATGATACTCTTTCACAGGGCTTGTTCATTTCTCAGGATGGCGGGTTTGAACGGCTACGGACGTGGTCCAACCGCCCGTGGATCGGACTAGCCCTTGCTGGCCTGTATCCAAGCTACGTGCAAATCCCTTTTCTAATGTCGATCCACTCTATCAGATGCGGCTCCGCGGCTCATGCGGCGCCTTTTGCATCGCATCACTGCCGAGAAGGCCCTCATACAAATGGCCTAGCAGCGAGGCCGAGTTTTGCAGCTTTCACTGCGTCGTCCCAACTTTCACAATTATTCAGCAGCCACATACTGAACCGAGTATCTTCAAGTGACGCCGAGTCTATTGAGCAGCCTCTTGCTAGGTACCGCCCTTACGCCACGCCCCGCGGGCCGGCACTCCTCACACCCGCGAACTAGCCGCGGTATACGTGAAGAGAGACAGTGTGAAAACTTGCTGCGATGGGCCAGCTGCGGCAAACCTTGCATGAGGTCAACGGGCTGACCGCTGAGCGACGCAAGCAGCTGATGGACGAGCGCCAGCAAGCCGGCGAATACCTTGGCCCCAGCGGCAGCCCCTTCGCATTCACAAACGCTCAGGTGCGGATGCGCTCACATTGTCGCGCTGCGTTGCGTGATGCAGCCGACCTGCCCCGCACGATGCAGCGTCCAACATAGGGCGGCCACATGCGCGTCGGCACTTGGGTGTGTGTGTGTGTGTCTGGGGGTACACCTCGTGACCAGTCATTCGCGCTCGCTGCCCTGCAGGGCCACGAGATTGCAGCCTACTTGTGGCCTGTGGCTAGGCCTAAAGGCGTAATTATCCTGGTCCATGGGCAAGGTGCGGGAAGGGAACACACATGGACCGCTATCACCGCTGCCGCCCCAGTCGCGCTCTGTGAGGTGTTCATGGGGCAGAAACATTCAGTCGGCTGCAAATTTTGGCCTATGATACACACGTGTTTTGATGCATGTATGCACACACAACCGGCCCCCACGAACCTGTGGGCAAGCCACAGACAAAACTCGAACTGGGTCCTCTGTCTTTGCCCGATCCGCCAGGGAGCTACTTGGTGTATGAGTACGGCCGCAGCGCAGGGGTTGGCCGCCCCAAGCTGTATGATGGCAGCTGGATCCACTCCATGAACGACGCAGGCTACAGCGTCGCGGGTGAGCTCTGGGGCTGCTCACGCCTAGGCAAGATAGCCTCCATTGCGAGCGCCGTAGGACGCAAGGCCATGAAGACCCGCAGCGCGGCAGCGGGCGCAGGTGGCACGCAGGTGGCACCCACGTCCTGCGCCATCCATCCTACAATTTGCCTCTCTGCTGTGTGCAGGCATCGACAACCAGGGTGCGGGGCGCAGCGGTGGCCTTTTCGGCTACATTGACAGCTTCAGCCACCTGGTGGATGACATCATTCACCTTTGCAAGATCCTGCAGGCGTCCGGCGCGCCCGATGGGTTCGGCGCATCGCTGCCATTGTTTGGCGTCGGCGTCAGCATGGGCGGTGGCATCGTCCTGCAGGCTGCCATGCGCAAGGTCAGTGTGCGCTCGGTGTTTGAGAGGGCATGCGTGTGTGAGTGTGAGTATGTGTGTATGTGTGTGTGTGTGTGTGTGTGTGTGTGTGTGTGTGTGTGTGTGTGTATGTGCTCGCGCGTGCACACACGGGCGTGGGCGTGGGCGCGCACAAAAGTGCGAATCAGAGAGCGTATGTACGCTTGCACACAGATGGCAATGCTGACCGGACAGCATTGGCATTGCTGGGTGGGTGCTGCGTAATGAACGCCTCTGCGATCCACACAGTGCTTTGTGGATCTACACACTGCTTTGTGTCTGGCACAACAGGCAGTGGTGCCGATGTGTCTGGCGGGGTGCCGGCCCAAGTAGCCCCTGCGGTGCAGCGAGACGCATACCGCAGCCGGACACCTTGACGTCTTGTGCATACTTTGTGACGTAGTTCTATTTACGCATGCTCCTGCGTCCGCAGAAGGCCCTGTTCCAGGGTCTCGTGCTGCTGGCACCCATGCTGTCACTGGAGCGCGCCAAGCGGGCTCCTGGCAACCGCATCCTGCTGTGGGTGCTGGCCATGCTGGCTGACAGCTCGGCACGGGGCGTCGCGCCCTGCGTGCAATTTGTCGTGCTGTGAACACTGGGAAACCGCAGGCGCGCATGCAGAGCAGACGCAGGCGTGGTACTCACAACAGGATCAGCCGCAAGTCAGTTGCTCAGTTGCTGCGAGCTCAGTCAGCCCCAGGCGTTGACCGTCGCGCCCCTTTCGGCCTTCCGCCACCGCAGGCCCATCAGCAAGGCGCTGAGCGCTGTAGTGCCCACGTGGCCGCTTATCAAGACGGCCCGCAACCCGAAGTTCCCGGAGCTTGCGCAGGACTGGTGAGACTCGTCTTGCTAGCATCAGTTGCCGGCGCCCCACCAAGCACTACCGCACGGCAGGCTTGCTCTGGCGGCGCGCACCGACGCCACCACTTGCTCTGGCGGCACGCACCGACGCCACCACATGGTTGCAAATGCCCGAATACACCATGCCGGCAATTCAGTAGGTTCTAAAGCCTGCTGAACCTTTCCTCGTTGCGCAATCAACCCGCAGGGACCTGGACCCGGCTGTTTACCACTACCCGGTCCGCATCCGCGTTGGCACGCAGCTGCTGGCCGCCTGCGACTGGCTGGCGCCGCGGATGGAGGACGTCGAGACGCCGCTGCTTGTCTTCCACTCGGAGCATGACCCGTGAGCGCTTGGTGGCGGCGGCAGTAGCAGCGGCAGCAGCAGTAGGAGCAGGAATTTTGACATGAACAGATCAGAAGAAGGCAGCAAACGCCAAGCAGCAACACATTCTAAATGCAGGGGCAGCAGCAAGAGCAGCTACAGTAACAGACAAAGACTCAATCAGGAGCTTCAAATTTAAACTAGTACTTCAAACCCAATATCACCCAGATTTCAGGACGCACAGCTGCCAATCACCTCTCTTACGGACCCCCAATCCTGACGCCTGCAGGCTGACCGACCCCGACGGGTCAAAGGCGCTTGTCAGCCGGGCACGCTCCACCGACAAGACTCTGCGGGTGGTCAACGAATTCTGGTAGGTGGCGCACGAGGTGGACAGGCAGAGGCTGCGTTTGCTGCAGGGCCCGGCCTGTCGAGGCACGCGTGCTCGCGTGCAGATGCTCCGAAGTGGCAAAGCCAATGAACAAATGTGCATCCGAGCTGCTCAGTTGATGCGCTTGCGCACACTCATACCCATTGATGCGTTCCCTGGCTTCCCGCTCGGACATTTGTAGGCCTGTATGGCTCACACCCGCCCCTCTCATGCACCGCCGCAGGCACCGGCTCACCCAGGAGTCTGGAAACGAGGTTCTGCTGGCGGAGGCGCTCGAGTGGATGGACTTGCGTGCCGGCGAGGCCGCCGGCACCACCACCTGCTGCATCAGGGCCGGGCACGTCGTGTCATGAGGAGGGTGCCGCATAGATGGCAGCAACCATCGAGGATCTTCGCTCATGGATCAGCTCTGGAGAACGGAGATGATGGCGGACCACGAGGCGTCGACGGCCCGCGCCGTCTGCCCTGCATCGATTGCAGGGGCCCTGTTCTCAACAATTTTGACCTGCACGGTTCCGTCTTAACACATTCCAACCAGCCGTGCTATTAGCTTTCCAGCGCAGCTGTTGAGCCGTTGAGTGCGGACCTGAGGCACTCTCGGCTGTCCCCTTGCATGCAGCTGCACACTTCCTCCCCCCGCCCCTGTCTGGGAGTGGAGGTTTTGGACCCACAAGTGGAGCGCTCCGCCTTGTTACCTTGCGTGTATATGAGAACGCCCGGCGCGGTTGCTGGCGCACTTTGCCTACTACACTTGCCAGCCACGACGGCCTGTGCACCTGCGCCCCTGTTCAGAGGGACACCCCTGTGAGAGAACTCGAGCGGTGGCCTCGTTCACGTGAGCGACGTGCGCACAATGCGCCACGCGAAGCTGAGCGCTTCTGCCTCCGCGCGTGCCGCGCGGCCTCGAGTCAGTCCGTCGACAATTGTACCGCTTCTCAGGGTGTTTGTCATCAGTTGTACCGCCCTGCGCCTCTTCAATGTACATGACTGATCTTGGGCAGTACAGCTGCCAAGGTCCAAAACAGCATGGCGCGACTGGTGGCTTGTGAGCGTGTCCCCACTGGCGCGATTGTGGGGCCCGCTGCTCTGCAATAGATGCACATTTGATGACGCATCCCGTCCCTCAACGCCCTAATGCCTGTCAGCAGGCTGTCTCTTGCGCGCACTTCACCAATGTTGCCGCTGATGCCGGCTAATCTGCCGTTGCCAGCCATGGCAGCCAGGTTGATGCAGTGTGACTGGGGCGCTGTGCGAACGGCGCCCGCCGCTGCCACACGTCCTTTGTAAGGGGCACTGGGTCGAATATCTGTTCATATGATGCGATCTGTGCGTTACCCTGTCACGCAGAGCTGCTGCCTGGTCCCCTGCACAGCGTGTGGCATGTCGACAATGTTTTGTTGTGTGCTCTGTCCACGCTTGATGTGGCCCGATGCAGCAGTTTGCAGAGCTGTGAGAGAGTGCCGGTCCCTCCACTGTTAGTTGGCAAAGGGGCATGGGTGTTAATGGGGGCATACGGCAGGCGACTTCCAGGTCTACAGCAGGGCAGGGGGTTGCTGTCTGAAAGTCCGTTGATGTGAATCTAGTGCTGGGCATGTGCCTAGCACGCTGAGAGTCTTAGAACTGTGGCAGAGTTTGGGATAGAAGTCCAACAAGGTGTTTGAGCGACTACACAGCCCCAAGGATTGGAAGCATGCCTTCATCCCGCTGACCAGTGAAATGACATTGCTGTCAGCCCAAATAACCCCGCCTCTGCAGGTTCATCGATTGCCAGCCTGTGTGACAGCCACGAAGGAATGGCGACCACCTAGATAATATTTCAATGTGCAGCCAATTATGTGAAAGTCCTAAGTTTGAAACACCCTCCTGGAAAGCTCCAACAGTGCAGTTGTCCTTTGATATGGTATAAACGCCTGGCAGTTTCGTGCGTGTGCATGCATGTGAGTGGGTGCACGTGCATGCACGTGCCAGCGGTAGTGCGGTACAGCCTCTGATTGATACATTCTGCAAGGAATGATATCGGTGTCTGCAATAGCCACCAGCAGGCTGCTGCTGCGGCCACCACCTGCGCGCGCACCCGAAGGAAAGCGACTGCAGGATGGCAAGTTGGCAACTGCTTCCCGTAAGTTTCGTTGGCCCTTGCGCCTTGAAGAATTCACCTGCCGAAAAATTACGTGTTTGAGAAGGAATGCGCTGTTGCCAGCCCAGAAAATTTTTGCAACTTGGCTGATCATAACCGTGATCTGCGGTATAGTGTAAGGCCTTCAGCGACCAGCGGAACCACCAGGTGATCTGGAGGGTGTTATAGGACAGTCTCTATGGCACAGGAAGCGGACAAAAGCAAGGCCGCGCCAAAGGACGCCTCTCTTGAGGAGGACGATGCCTTCGAGGAGTTTGCATCGCATGGTAAGATACAGACACCGCTTTGTACCTCTCACGATGATCACCGGCTCCGTCACGGTGTGAGCCGAACGCGGCGCTGCTGCACTCATCTGACGCTGCTGTGCTGCGTGCGCGCCAGTCGCACCACCCCCGCACGGTTGCTTGCCCTGGACGCATGCGTTGTTCGCAAGCATGCGCCAAAGTTGCTAATTTCCGGCTGTATAGCAATGCTCCCGGGGTGGGTGGTCGGGCACCTCGAGTCAGCCACGCAATCACTAGCTCTCTAGCTGCACCCCCGCCCCCTCCACACCCGTGCACCCTGCAGTTGTGAAGGACGAGGCCCACGCGGCGGATGAGGAAAATCAGGAGCTGTGGCAGGCTGACTGGGACGACGAGGAGGTCGGGGAGGACTTCCAGCAGAAACTGCAGCGGGAGCTGGGGCGCCACATGAAGGAGTAGGGAACTGCAAGACCGTCTATCTGGCATATATCTATTATCTACACGTGGTGGCCTTAGCAGGCAGCAGGGGCATGCAAGGCAAGTGCGGTCGTACTCAATGTTTCAGCGGCTGGCGGCCAGCATGTGGGTTGCGCCATACCTTCAGACAAGCTGATGCGCCCCAATCCTGCACCTGTGCCGAACTTCATGACCGAGTAAATGTCTCTTTACAGACTATGTGGCAGGTCATAGTCCCTTGGCTGCAGTGGCTGGTTGCAACTGTTCCAAACCACCCCGGTATAGGTACAAAGGTGAAAACACACCAAGCAGCACAGGCATGTTGCAGCCCGGCACAGCAAGACAAGACAAGGATCAAACAATCGCACAGCAGCATCAGCAGCAGAAAAATCAGCCGCCACCCGTGGCGCCCGCAGCGCTGCTGCCCTGCTTGGCACTGCCTTTGCCAGCAGTCACGGCCTTGCCCGTGCCGCCCTTGCCGGCCGCCGCCAGCGCCGCGGCCTTTGCAATCTGCTGCTGCAGAAAAGCGGCCTTGAGCTTCTGCCGCTTTGCAGCGAGCGCCGCGTCACGCGCCTGCTTCTGTTCCTGCGCCCTCTCCCTGCCGGCCTCCGTCTCCGCCGTCATCCCGAGCACGGTTTCCTTGTACGCCTGCCGCCGCTCCGACTCGACTCGCTCGATCTTCTGGCGTGCCTCCTCCTCCTCCTCCCAGCGCCGCCGCTCGCGCTCCCTGGGCCACGTTCGTGGAGTGGTGTGACAGCAACAACAGGCAAGCGTCGGCAACGGGGTCAGACCGGCTGCGGCATCCAAATTGAGCAATCACAGAGCAGCAAGTCAAATCCACTGGACTTCCAAAGACAGGGGCACCTCCCTTTGCTCGTCGCTTGCTGCCCCCCCGCAAACTCAAGACAAACCCCCAGTCCCTCCCAAAAAGCCCTCCAGAAGGCACGACCCCCACCTCCACATGTCCTCAGACATCATGCCGCCCCCCGACCCCAGCGCCGCTGCCGACGTGTCCACCGCGCCCCCCTCCCCAGCTGCGCGGCGCCGCCGCGCCTCGTCGCGCTCCTCAAGCCAGTCCCCGGCCCCGCGGCGCTCCTCGTCGTCCAGCGTGCCCTTTGCCACAAAGTCAACCTTTGCGAATGGTCCCCAGATTCGGCACGTGACAGGGTCGGGAAGGGGAGGGGTTCAGGTGGGCGAGCAACGGCAACAGGAGGGCAGCTGCCACCCCTGGCCCATAACACCCTACCACATGCATGCCTGCACGCGTGTGCGTGCGCGCGCACACACACACACACACACACACACACACGAGCGCGCACATCCGCGCAAACACACACACACACACAAATGCACACGCGTGCAAACACGCACACACACACACACGCGCGCGCACTCACACACTGAACGTGCACAGCTGCATGAGCAAGGTAAACGCCTTCCACGGCGGCACACATCAAACATGGACACTGAAACTCTCGTGCCCGGACGGCAGTTGCAACCGCACCCGTCCCCCTTGCGCCCCCAACAGCCCCACCTCATACGCCTCGCCCTCGTCCTGCGCCTCTCCCCTGGCCAGGCGCCCGTACAGCGCCGCCTTGCGCTCCAGCGCGGCCGCGCTCTCCGCCAGCCGCTCCGACCCGTCCGGCGCCGTCTGCTTCAACGCCAGTCGGTCGGCGTTGGCGCGCGCGGCCACGCCGTCGTTGCTGCGCTGCATCAGCTGGGACACGTCGAGACCTGGTGAAAATGCGGGCGGGTGGAGTGGGGCAGGTTTGGGTGAGGATCATTTGAGATGAGGGCAGCAAGGAGGCGAGATGCCGCTGGTCAGTGCAGCGCTGGAGCATGAAGACGCGCCGTGGCCTGCCCTTGCCGCTGATGCGACTCGCCAAACCGCCATGTGCGCGCGCGGCGTGCGCACCCGCTCGCCGTCGCACGTGCTTGTCGCTGGGGTCGAGCCCACCCTCCTTCCACTGCGTTACATGCTGCTGCGTGCGGTACAGCTGCGCCTGCAGCTCTACCACGCCTGTGTCGCCGACGCCTGCGGGGGTTGCCAAGGGCGAGCCAACGCGAGCGCACGGTGAGTGCAGACCGTTATCTGCATGCAAGTCGCCAGAGCCTGGCCTCCGCAAGCACAAACTGCTGGACAAGGTCATTGGATATCTCATGCAATGCGAACAGTGAGCCAAGCGAGACACGAGCATCCAGTGCGACAAGGCCAGCAGCAGCGCTGCCGCACTCTGCTCTCACCCTCGATGAGGCGCCGCTTTTTCGCTGGCACCGCGCTGCTAGCGAGCCAGCCATAGTTCTCCCTCTCTGCGGGCTGCGCCGTCTCCTTGCTCTCCTCGCCATGCTCCATCCCGTTCTGGCCGCTGGCTGCAGGGAGGTCTGCCCCCGGGAAGCCAAAGGTTGTATATGGGGCATTGTAATCCTTCCAATTTATACCTACCGTACACAACGCTGCAACCACATTGCTGTAGATCGCGAGTCACCGGGACAAGGCTTGCTGACCTCACGCCTGAGCAACAAGTGACGCTGCACTTTGGAAGTAAAATTGCGGTCCATGGAATTAATCAGGTTGCGTACTCCCCTTTTCTCTGGCTAGGTTGCGATCCCGCGCCTGGGACAGCGCTCATCAAGCACAAAATTTGTCCGTCGCACCGGCCCTGCCCTGCACACAATGTCAGCAGCGCGCTTAGAGCGTCTTCATGAGCGTGTGCATCAGACGGCCCAGCCCCAGCGGCCACCGCGAGGGCTCGCGGTGCCCCTGCGCCGCCTGCCACGCAGCGCTCCGTTGAGCAGGCCGCCGCGTGCAGCCCCCCCAGACTCTGACCGAGCAGTCCAAACAGCGTCCACGCCTCTGGATCAGCGTCCGGCGTCAACACGTGACACGAACGATGGCAGCAGCAGCAGCAATGGCAGCAGCAACGGCTTCGGCGCCGGGGTCTCGCCCCAGGCCGACAGCTTGGGGGCCCGCCTGGAGTGCATCTCCACCGGAATGGATGTCATGTGCATGGTGGAGCCCGAAGAATCACGGGGTGGGAGTTCTGGACCGCAACAGCAGCAGCCGCAGCAGCAGCAGCCGCAGCAGCAGCAGCAGCAGCAGCAGCAGCAGCAGCAGCAGCAGCAGCCCGAGACGCAGCGGGAACCAACTGCTTTTGGCGGCGCAGCAACGGGTGCTGGGACGCCGCTGGAGCAGCTGCTATCTGTGGCGTTCCTTATCGCGCCCTTCTTCTTGTGGGGAACGACCATGGCTGCCATGCGGGTGAGATGCTCTTGCAGCGGCAACCTGGTGGCGTATATGTTGCCGTGCGCAGTGCAGCTCATCTTTTCCCGCGATGTTGGGTTAACTAGCAAACATGTGGTCTGAATGCTCGGCCCAGCCTAGCGGTCCATCGACATGCACTCAGCCCTGGATCCCAAACCCTCCGCCCCTCCCTTGGCCCGCGCGCGCCCGCCAACGCCCCTCGCAGCCCGTCACGGCGCACACCACGCCGCTGTTCATGGGCGCGCTGCGGCTGCTGCCCGGCGGCCTCGCCTTAGTCGGCTGGGCGGCAGCCAACGGGCGGCCGCAGCCGTCATCCGCGATCGCGTGGGCTTGGGTGGCCGCGTTTGCCCTCGTCGACGGCGCCATGTTCCAGGTGCGAGCAGGCGGATGGATCGAGGCTAGCGCATGCCGCGATGACGCCCACCGCTCGCCGCCTAGGTATCAATGCGCTGCGCATTTCCGCCCAGGCAGCTGCAGGCACTTCCCACTCTGCTTGTTACATGGCCGCATGTGCTCTCGGGGACCTACCTGATCCCGCACGCACCTGGACGCGTGCACGCACCTGTGCCTCTCATCAGGGCTTCCTGGCCGAGGGCCTGCAGCGGACCTCTGCCGGCCTCGGCAGCGTCATCATCGACTCCCAGCCTCTCACGGTGGCGGTGCTGGCGGCGCTGCTGTTCGACGAGCGCCTCGCGCCCGCGGCTGTCGCGGGGCTCTTCATCGGCGTCGCGGGTGGGCGGCTGAACCGGATGTCAGGCTTGCCAGCCATCGCCGCTGCTCCCCTGTGTTTGTGGTGGCAACGGCCTGCTTTGGCGCTGTCGGGCCCATGCCACCACCCTTGTATCGACACGCAAGCAAGGGGCTTTCCGCAGCAGCCGGTGACGCGTACGCGCGCTGCCGCGCTGGCACGGCCCTGTCATCCCCGCAGGCCTGCTGCTGCTGGAGGTGCCCCAGGAAGCCGTGCAGCAGCTGCTCTCCCAGGGCCCCGGCGCGCTATCTGACCTGGCGGCGCTCGTGCCCAGCTCGCTGGGCGGCGGCAGCATCTGGGACAGCGGGGAGTGGTGGATGCTGCTGGCGGCGCAGTCGATGGCTGTGGGGACAGTGATGGTCAGGTGCGTGAAAGCGGGGTGGCAAAGATTGTGGCGCTGACCAGGCGCGGGCGGTGGGAGCCAGCGTGGGGAGCTTGATCCATGACTTGTGGTTGCACGCTGGTGCGGGAACGCACCGCACCCCGCCTCATGCGGAGGCACTCGCCGCCGCCGCCTTTTGCGGGTCCGGCCTCAAGGTGCTTGCCCGCTCAGCTGGCGCAGCGCCCCCACGGATGTGAATTATCACTCGTGTATGATCACACACACACACACACACACACACACACACACACACACACGCACGCACGCACGCACGCACGCACGCACGCGCTCACGCGCTCCCCCTGAACGCCTTGCGACCCAGATGGGTGATGCGGCACTGCGACCCCGTCATGGCGACAGGCTGGCACATGGTCCTCGGCGGCGCCGGCCTCCTGGCGCTGTCCCTCGCAACAGACGGCCCCGTCCTCGCGGAGCGCCTGCAGGGCTTCGGCGCCGCCGACGCGGCCGCGATGGGCTACGGGTCGCTGCTGGGCGGCGCGGCCGCGTACGGCATATTCTTCTACAACGCGACACAGGGCAGCCTCACGGCGCTCAGCAGCCTCACGTTTTTGACGCCGATGTTTGCCGCGGTGAGTGGGCGTGGACTGGGCGCCCGCTGTGGCGGGGCTGCGGCGCGACGGGGCGGCGGGGTGCACTGGAGCTTGTGACCGCGTGGCGTAGTGCCGTCCTGCTGACCAGCCAGATTGAGGTTTTCCTGACCTGTCAAGAAGAGGGCGTCGCAATGGTACGTTGCTGGCCTGTGTGCTATGCCATCCCACGCCAGCCGATTCCTGCATCACCGCTGAAGTGACCCCGCTCCCGCCGCCCCCGCGCCACCTCACCCCCTCCCCTCCCCGCAGGGCGCCGGCTATCTCGCGCTCGGCGAAACGCTGACGCCGGTGCAGCTGGCGGGTGCCGGGGTGACGCTGTTTGCGGTCTACCTCATTAACAACCGCTCGGCTCAGTGATGGGGCGAGCCGGAGCATTAATCAAGAAAGAAGAACGAACGGAGGACTGCTCAGCGCCCAGCCGGGCGCGACACGTGACTGGGCGCTTGTTCAGCGCGTGAGCTTGCGCGTATTGTTGGCGGCTGCAAGGAATTTTTTGAGAAAGGGAGAGTGGTTGAGGAGCTGAGGCGTGACGAGCGAGCGCAAACCCGAAACCAAAGCCCTGAGACAGCTGCAGCATCCTGTGGCTACGGGCCCGGCCCCTTGCCAGCCGCCGCCCTTGTGTAATATATGCTGGCGTGCCCTCCCCAAGCATTGCGTTGGGAGTGCCGTTGGGCAGCACTGTTATTCTGAAACCCCCCCTGCGCAGCCGTCCAATCTGCCTGGCTCCCCCTTTCTTCGGCCAGCATCATGCCTCAGAGCGTCGCAGACAGACTCGAATCTCTTTGCCGGCGAGGGTCCCCCAACTGTCCCAGCATACCCCCATGCCGTGACCCAATCCTGCACTTGACAGCCGCCAGGCGCGTTACAGGTGGACGGTCCGGCCCCGCCCCCTCGCTCCCGCAGCAAGCAATCGCTCCTGCTCTGCGGAACACTCATGCGGAATGCACGCGTTCAAAATAGCGGGCCAGAGGCCAGCAACACACTGCCCCAATGGGGTTGAAAAAGCAGCCGCCCCTGAATTGGGCCGACACGGGGCTTGCGGGTCCTCAAGCTGCAGCCGCTGCCGAAGCAACCAGGTGCTTAGTACACCTCCACGTGCCACTGGTTCTCTGCGGTGGGGCGCAGCGCGGGCAGCAGGGTTGAGGAGGGGCGGCTGGTCAGCAAGGGTGGTTGGCAGCAACATGGCTGGCCCCCAGCGGTTTCACCTCCTGCCGATCATGCGCCTGTATAAGGTCCAAGCCACTGTCATGTTGAGTCGCTGCCAGGATGACTGCAGGAGGCTGTCAAGGGTGTCTCAAGTCAAAACATGTCGGACCAGGACGTGCCAGGTCAGCGATGACTCACTGTGCTTGAGCTTCTCGGCGAACTCCTCAAAGTTGAGGCCCTTGGCCTTGGCCACGCGCTCGAGCATGGAGGTGATGCCGGGCATCATGCCCTTGAGGCCGCAGAAGTAGATGTGGGCGCCCTCGTCCAGGAGCTTGAAGATCTGGGGGGTTGGTGGGGAGACGGTTCGGGGATCAGTACAAGGTTCGACTTGTGCCGGGTGTCGACGGTTGAGTGGAGGCAAGTGATGGTGTGGTGGCGGCCAGGACGGGGTGGCGAGTCGGGGCCGCATGTGGTACAGCGCGTCAAGGTCTTCAAGGAAATGCAGTGCTTGTTTCCTCGCTGAGTGTGAGCTGAGGGGTGCGATCTGCCAATGGGCTTTGCACGAGCCGCCCACCCCGGCTCCATGGCTACATGGCACGTGCGCAGCTCCGTGCGCCAAGTCGCACTGTCAGCAATCCGCCGCCACTGATCAACCCGCCATTCGGTGCGTCGTTTGCAGCCTCTACCCCCCAATCAGTCGACCGCAAAGCAGCATAGCGGCGGGCGGGCGACGCACTGGCGTTGTCGCCTCGCGAGCCCCGCGCGCGGCACCTGCATGCTCCTGCTCTATGTAAAAAAGCAACAATAATACAAAAAGAGCCACTCACGATGTCGGCGTACTCCTCCACCTTGTCCTGGATGTACATCTTGCCGCCGCTCTTGTTCTTCTGCTCACGCGACAGAGCGTAGTCCACGCGGAAGTTGTCCGGGTAGGTCGCCTTGATGGCCTGGGGAGATCACAAGATTGCAGCAATTTTTTATTGCAGTTTCAGTAGGTTGAAAGTCGGCGTATCGTCAAGTTCGAAGGGCGGAAGCCAGCAGGCCTGATGGAGGCGAGACGGCCGGCGCGCCGCACGTAGGGGGGCAAGGCAGCCGGGTGGCGCATGCCCAGTTTGCGCCATGCGTCACACTACCCGGCGCGCGCGCACCTGGATCTCGTCCTCGTAGAGCAGGCTGTCGCTGTTGGCGACACCCATGAAGAGCCAGAAGAGGCCGTCGAACTTCCAGCCGGGGACGTTCTCGAAGAAGCAGCGGCGCCAGAAGGAGCGGAAGGGGGCGATGCCGGTGCCGGTGGCCACGCAGATCAGCACGGACTTGGGGCTCTGCGGGTGGAGGGTTGGTGGAATTGTAGAGCCAGGTGTGGGTTGCGTGGGTGGGTGCGTGGGTCTTGGGTAGGCGCGGGCGTGTGGGGTGCGAGTGCCCCTTGATATAGTCGCTCTGTGGCTGTCTCCGCGTTTGTCTGACTGCCTCTTTGTCTGCTGTGGGTTTCAAGCAGCAGACACACACAGACACAATGTCATCGTGTGCGTTCGCGCGCACAAACACACACACACACACACACACACACACAAGAGCTCATACCCACTCTTGCACACACACACACACCACACACGCACGCGTGCCTACTCACACCCACACACACACACACACACATCTTTGCACGCTTTGCGCATGCACACGCCTGCGCATACACCGCGCGGGCCCCTCACCTCGGGCAGCAGCAGGACCTTGCCGGCAGGGCCGGTCATCTGGATCTGAGTGCCGGGCTCGGCGTCGCACAGGAAGTTGGAGCAGATGCCCTTCTTGGCGGGGTCCTCCTTGCCTGGGACGCGGAGGACGCGGTTTCACGGGGCGGCCGTGGGGGTTGGGGTGGAGGCAGTGGGCGAGGGAGGGGGGCCTGCGAGCGCACCGCGCGAGCAGTGGGCAGCATCAAAATCCGCCTCCTGCCAGCAATCCCGCCTCCTGCCGGCAATCCCGCCTCCCCTGCCATCCCGCCCGCCGGCGGCGTGCCCGAGGGACGCCGGCAGCTGCGCGGCCGCAACATCGCCACAATTGTGTTCTTCTGTCCCCAACCATTGGCGCGCCAAAAACACAGTGTTGCGTGGCGGCCCCCGCTGCCGTTCTCACCGGTCTCGGGGTCGACGTACACGGCGCGGCGCACGCACAGGGTGGTGGTCTTGCCGTCAAAGGTGTCGCCGTAGCGGGACGCGGCAATGGAGTACAGGCGCACGCCGTGGGGCACCTCCTTGCCCTTGCTGTTGATCTTGGTGCCCTGCGGGACGCAGGCAGAGCAAGGAGCGGGGCAGTTTGCAGAGGTTTGTGCATGTAAGTGTGTGCGTGTGTGTGGGGGGGGGGGAGAAGGCACGGCCGCTCGCGCCACCGGGCCGATGAGCAACGTTATGGACGGTGCCGGCCGCTCGCGTCATGGTGCGGCTGGGCCCTCGTTCCTGGCCTGGCAGGGCTCAATGCTGGGGCCCCCTCGTTCAGAGCCCGGCCACATCCCCCCTCCACCCTTCGACGCGTCGCCGCCGCCACCACGCGACTGGCAGGACCGCCGCAAGACATGCCCTAGGCCGTGCCAGCTCGCCGCTGCCCGCTTCTGCAGCGACGCCCCACAGGCAATTGCTGCTTCGCTGCGTCGCCATTCCGGTCCTGCACATCTTCATGCTGGGAAGACGCCGCCGCCACCACACGCGCAAGCACGAGCCTCGGCGTCGGTTTCACAACCGCCCGTCGGTCGCATGCTGCCCCGCTGCCACTGCGGCCGCAGCCCGGGCCAGTCCCCATCAGCCGTGACTGCTCACCGGGGGGATCACGCCGTAAGACTGGCCCTCCCAGTAGGGGATGTCACCGTTGGTCTCGATCACAATGTCGCAGGTCTCGCCGGTGGCGTTGGGGCCAACGATGCGCTTCACCGACCTGATGGTCCCCGTGAAGGGCTTCTTGTTGCTGAAGGTGTTGAGAGGCATCTCGCCCTCCTCCAGCGCGAGCGGGACATTGGTACGCGTGAGCGTGGTCGTGGCGGCAGCACGGACCACGACCGCGCGGCGCGAGCCCGCAGTCTTGAAAGCGACCTGCGTTGAGAAGCATCGAGGTCAGCCGCAGCCCGCGCAGATAGCTATCGCGTACGAGCAGCAGACCCGGAAGCAGCGCCCCACGAAACTCACGCCGCGAGCCGCGGAAGCGTTGATGGTCTGCATGGGGACGAATAATTTGGGAGAATTGGGGGCAGAGGGGGTCAATGGGCTTGCCACGGCACGGGAGATCACTGGTTTCGCGAGCTTGGCGCTGTGGGCACACACCTGCATCTTGTGCTGCCTTGCTTAGCTACAAAATGTGGAACCGCAACAGAAAGGTGGATTGATCGACTGAGCTCGCGGCTTTGTGCGTGCGCCGAGAATGAAGTTAGCCACTAAACAGCCGTGCGCTGGTCGCTGCAGGGGCCTGGCCTCGCCCTTCCTGGGCACGCCACCGCATCCCATCCCCAGAACTGCACTTCATAAAGGTCAAATGACCTAGGTACACCCATTTTGAGGGATCTAGAACCAGGGCGGGGCCGTGCTGGTGCCAATGCGCCGCTCCCCGAACATGTGCCTGATATCGTACTTTACTCATCACTGCACTCCACAGACGGCCAGGTCACCATGGGCAACGAGGGGCCTTGCAATACCATCAAATAATGATGTTCTTGGCCTGGGACGTGACTTGTGCACAGACAATGGCTGGTCTGCAAGCAGCGAATGCAGCACAGGATCTGGCCCCCGTTGGCACCTCTGATTGTCTTCGTCTGCACGCAGGACTCGGTACGTCTTGTGACATCACGTGATGTCAGCAACAGCCTTGGCATCTGTGCGACCTGACAACTTGTATGCCGCTCACATGATCAGCTTGAGGTCAAGGGGCCGAGTGGCTGGGCCAAACCGAGGCTTGACCACCCCACCACTTCGCCCGTACAGCGCCCGCCTGAGACAAGGGGGCACACACTTCATCGGCCACGCGCCAACATAGCTACGCGTATGCCCCCCGGCTTGCACCGATACCGGTTGCTGCCCAAGGGCTGGGAGAGGACTGTTTATCCAGGCTACCCAACCAGCAGCTGCTGTTGTCTTCTGCACAGTTGATGTCAATGGTGGTCTTGCTGGGGGTGGCACAAGCCGCAAGGCGCAAAGGGGTGAAGGAGGCTGCTGTGGGTTCCTGCAAGCACGTGGTGCGCGTGGCAGGTGGGTGAGATGATCAGTGAGGTCCTGGCTGAGCAAGGCCGCAGCTGCAGAACGCCGTCCATGGTGGCCTGCGTCTGCCTGCCGGACACATCGAGCTTCGACTTGAGTTGGGTTGCATCACCAAGGCCCCCAGTGGGCCGTGCACCGCTCTTTTTCAAGGTGGTTGGTCCCAAAATTTCCAGGGTCGGTCAGGCACTGGCGTAAATCACACTAACAGTGGCAGCATCGATTGGAGAGTGGTTTGCCTGCAAGCAAACCTTCAAACTTGTGAAATCAGTTGTTGTGAGTGCATGTTGCCGTAAACAGTGCTGGTTCAAAGCGCTGGCAGCCAGGGGCTACTGTACCGGAAGCATACTAGCCGGGCCACGCAAGCCCGCAAGCCCGCAAGCGTATCTGAAACATGCACACGGTCAGCCGCCACCGATGAACCCAGCGGCTGCGTACCATATGTATTGCAATGGTATGATATATATGTAGTGTATCCTGGGTGACTGACGGTCAGTATTGCTCTCTGTTCGCAGTTCAGGACATCAGGAGTCTGTTCAACTGGGGAGCCTGCGCCCCGCGCCGCCCGAACGGTAGATCACAGATCACGCGGCGCTTCTCTGTATACATTGCACCCCTTTCACCACACCACGATCCGATCGCTCACTTGAGTCCATCCCAGCCCGAAGGTGTCTTGTTCGTGCGTGGGGCCTCGCCCCGTCATATGAGCTGAGCCGCCCATCCCCAGCCTCCTGTGAACAGCGCTTAGCATGTCCTGAAGAGACTCATCAGGGTGCGCGGATGCGAGCGGAGCAGGAGGAGTGAGCTGCACACCGAGGGCCCGAGCAGGCGCCAGGCACGACGGTAAGCCGATCATTGGGGCATGCGAGGGGCCTGAAGCGTAGTTTCGCTCGTCAGGGCCTGGGCACCAGGGCTCTCAGTGGTTTGCGGGCGACAGCGATCTGTTGCGCATGCAGCACGCAGCACGCCTGTGCCCCGCACAACGCTCTTCTGCGCCGCGCCGCCGCCGCGCCGCAACGCCCGTGCTCGCGACGCCCCCTCCCCTGCACCACAGATGATCTCGATCGTCAGCGTGCGGCTGCCGACGGGCGACACCCCCGTGTCGACCGTCACGCTCGAGCCGTATGTGCTGCTCAAGCGCGGCGAGACGGTCCAGTCCGCGGAGGACATGCCCTCGGAGGGCGACCCCGCAGGCGCCAGCCCCTGGCAGCTCCGCTCCCGCTGGTTCCGCAGCTCGATCCCGCGCGGCGGCGCCGTGTGCAGCGTGCACCCGGAGAAGGAAGCGACAATCCAGTGCACTGTGTGCCTGCGCTCCAAGGTGGCGCAGCACCTGTCCTACCACTGCTCGCCCGAGTGCTTCCGCAGCAGCTGGGCGCAGCACCAGGAGTACCACCGCCAGGCGGCCGCCAACTTCGGTGCGCGCCATGGCGCGCTTGGGAGTGCGTGCGCGCCGCGGGCGCGGGCGCAGGGCGGGCGCCGGTGGGGCCGGAGCGGCTTCTGGTCAGTGACGCGCCGTGCAAGGCCG
This sequence comes from Monoraphidium neglectum, assembly GCF_000611645.1. Taxonomy (NCBI): domain Eukaryota; kingdom Viridiplantae; phylum Chlorophyta; class Chlorophyceae; order Sphaeropleales; family Selenastraceae; genus Monoraphidium; species Monoraphidium neglectum. The sequence goes on from NW_014013496.1 coordinate 39,683, forward strand.
CCATGAGGACGAGGGATGGTGGCAGTGCCACAGTCGCACAGCCTCTTGGGCAAGCAGACGTTTGCAGCTCAGGGGCTGCCGGCTGCTGGGCACACCCATGATCGCGGTCCACTGGCCCCCGCTCCAGCCTCCCCGTATTTCCCCGTCGCCCGGCGCCCGCAGGCCAGGAGAACGGCTATGACTCCGGGGTGAAGGGCAGCAGCACTACAATGAGCACCGGGGAGACCTGGGTCGAGGCGAGTGTCAAGACACGGGGCGACCCACGGTTGGGCCCAGGCAGGGGTGCTGCGCGTCAACGCCCGCACCTCGACCGCCTCTGTTTGTTGCATTGCGTGGCTCCTAACCCTGCTGTTGGTTCGCGCACCTCCGCAGCGGCCCTGGGACCCCGCAATGCTTGACCCCTCGTCCCTCGCCCCTCCCTCACGCACCCCCCGCCGCTCGCCGCACCCGTATCAACGCCGCCCCGCCAGGTCAGCCGCGAGCGCCGCTACACGCCGCAGCAGGAGGACGTCGGGTTTGTCCTCAAGTACGAGTGCTCAGTGATCGAC
>NW_014013495.1:0-6078 GCF_000611645.1 Monoraphidium neglectum
GTGCGGGGTGGGGGGTGAACGAATTAAGTAACAAACAGATGAACAAGTAAGTGAGGTTTGGCAGGGGGGTGGGGTTCTGGAGGTTGGGGCAGGGGGTGAGGGTGGGTGTTTTGGGAGTGGAGGGGTTGAGCTGAGAGGTTTGGAAGTTGAGGCAGAGGATGGGGGAAGGGGGCGCAGCCAAAGGGGTTGAATGCATATCATGTGCGTGTGCTGCCCTGGACGCGTGTGCGCACAATTGCAGGGCTGCCTGGCTATTTGCAGACGCTGGCTGGCAAATGCAGGCGGGTCGCGCAAGAGTGTGACCCAGCTGACAACACCCACGCATACAAATAGGCCGATGCCCCCAAATTGCTCGTCACAGGCTTCATCCACGAAAGTGGAGTTCGATTGAAAAAACAAGTTGGAACTCGCCCAACTGAACGGCCCTAGCCCCTGCTAGCTGACTCATGAGTGAAGCTTCACACCTGCAGCCCCGGCACAAGCCTGTCAGACGTTATGTACATGAAGTGCCGCTTCAGCTGCGCCACGTCAGCGCTCTGGGGCACCTGGATGCTGCTCTGCCTGCAGTGGTTTTGCGGGTGAGGGTGGGTGGGTGGAGGCACCTTAGTTGGGTAAGGGTCGGTTGGACATGTGAGGAAAAGAGCCTGTTGGGGGGAAACAGTGCGTTTTCATCGCACTTTTCGCACAGGAATGAAGTAGTAGGTGTGGTGTGGCCTGCCACGCAATGGGAGAGGTGTTGTGCGCAGCCAGGAGGGGCAAGAGCGCACAGCTCGGCAGCGACGCGGGGCGTGCCAGCTGGCCGTGAGCTTCTCACCTCGCGCCCATATCGCTGTCCTGCAGCTCATCGGGCAGCTCGACCGTGAAGTTCACGGTGATCGCAGTCCCCGCCCGCTTCGCCGCCTGCGGCGCAATCGCGCGGCCACACATGCCCTCATCACAGGAAATGCATTCCCTTACGCTGCACCTGTCCCACTTGATTGGCCGTGATCCCCCACCAGGGCATGTGATTGCCTGGGAGCAGTAGAGAATGCGCGCGGGCGGCCAAAGCGCGCAGCAGCCCCTTTGGCGCCCCACCATCAGGGCCGCGTCGTCGCCCCGCCTTATGCCTTCCAGCTGCAGCCGCTCGGTGGCTGCGCGGCGGCGGCGGCGGCCGGGCGGCGGGGTCGGTGAGAGTTTGGGTGGCGCCGCGGGCTGGCGGCGGGCAGCCCTTGCTGCTGCCGCAGCAGGGAACCCAGCAACATAAGATTTCGGTGGAATGCAGCAGGCGGGAGCTTCATCACCCTGCTGCTCACAACAGCCGCGCCCCCCACGTGGGTCGCAACCGTGCCCAACAGCCCCTGAAAGAAGGGGGCATCGGCCTCCTCCCCCCCTCCGCCGTCCCCACCCTCTTCGCATGCGTGCGGCCCGCACCCGGCAGCGGCGGCGGCGGCAGCGGCTGCAGCGGCGCGAGCAGCGCATGCTCCCCGCCGACGGCCCCGAGCCCCGGCGCCAGCTGGCGCTGCAGCTGCCGCAGCTGCTCCTCATCCAACTGCAAGGGGACGGCCTGGCGCAGCGGCGAGGGCCGGCATGCGCAGGTCAGCGCACGTCATGCGTTCGCTGGCCACCGGGCAGCGTAGCACCGCCCATGTATGTGAAAATCATGCGTGCCGTACATGGCTGCGGGCGCGACATCTTCTTGGCAGCCGCCCCCTATATTAAGAGCTTGTTGATGCAACAGAGGGCGGAGCCGAATGCACTTGGAAGCTGAATGGATGTGCAGAAAAGTGCACCGCTCAGATCCACACACCCTGCTGCGCACGCGCACCTCAAAGGCGAGGCCGTCTGCCCCAACCAGGTGTTCAACGGCCTGCCCGCTCATCCCTGCGCGCGCGGCGGGCGGCGGGGGACGGACGGGCGGGGCAGCCGTGGCGTGCCACGGCGCGGCTGAGGGGGAAGCGGTATTGATGCCGGCGGCCGCGCAGTTTGATGACCTTTCAGAACAAGCAAGACCGCCTAGTGTCTGTTTATTCGCGCCGAGTGCAGCTGCACCCGCTCGCCTGCCTCCACAATGGCAGCCATGACTTCGTCGTCCAAGGGAATGCCAGCAGGCGCCGCGCCGCCGTCGACGGCAACCAGCGGCGGTGCCGCGCCCGCGCCCGCTGATGCTGCAGCCCCCTCGGCGGCGGTGGCCTGCGCCGAGGCGCCGCGGCCGTGGCGGCGGCCACCCCCGGCCCCGAGCTCAAAGTCCGGGCTGCGGTTTCGGCGGGACAATAGCGTGATAAGGGCATGTCCGCTCGGCGCGGCAGGCGCAGTAGGCGGGGCAGGCGTGGCAGGCGGCCGCCTGCCACCAGCAGCACGTCACATGAGCTGTGTGCTGCTGCTCATATGTCCTAGGCAGAGCCTTGCCAACCAGAAAGTACAATATATTTGATCGTCAGCGAATTCACCCCTTCGCAGCCGCAGCACGCACTCCTCGTCGTCTCGTTGCCGCCTTGTCGCCGACTTGGCCGCTGCTCCTCCCTTGGCACCTGCTTTGCGTCCCATCGAGCTGCTCTATGGCCTTCCCCCTGCTACTGCAGTAAAGATATTTTGGCCTTAGGCCTGATCGAAATGCCTGCAACCGTCCCACTACTGGCTGGGTGGCACGTACGGCGTCAACAACTACACTGCGAGTGTCAGATCGTCGCTCCGCTGCGCACTGCTTTGACATGTGAATGTTGCGCGACCATTATCGCCATTGATACCGGTACACTCAAGAGGTGGTGTCGAGGGTGTGCGTTCTCGGCCGACCTATCGTCCGTGCAGTCGTCACGGCGTTCTTTGTGGTATGTGGAAGCGGAATGGAGTAGACGGCAATGACCAGTGTGTGGCCAAGCTCTGGTCGTGCTGATTCAAGGTCATCACGTCGCTGCGCTCACTCACCACACCACTCAAGCTGCTGCTCTGCCGATTTGGATGTGCACGTGCAGCCGCCGGCGGCAAGTTCCGCCGCATTGCGTCGTACGCTACCATACGTAATTCCACACCTCTGCCAGTGGTTTGAGCAGGCTTATGCGAACCCGGCGGCACATCTATTGGCGCCATTGTGCATGCTGACTGTGTGCATGATGTTTGTGTTGGCGTGCCCTCTGCAAGGCTGCCTGCGATACTGGTACATCTTTGGCTCGACGTGATCGAACATTGCTGGTGCATGAGGTAGTTCTCAAATGGATAGGTGCAATACAAGCCATGGTGGTAAGTTTGGTGCTGCATCGGTAGTGATGAGTCAAGTCAAGTGCAAGTCAATTGTGCGCCATCGGAACGTGCACATTGGGCACGCCCCTCACCACAGACACCTTTGAAGAGTGCATCTCACCACTACCAATTGCACCCCGCGCATTTCACAGGCTTCAGGGGATGGTGAAACTGCCCTATAGCCGTGCACCTTCTAATTGCATTTTTACGTGTCTCAGCTGACTTGTCATCCAACACGTGTGCCGCTGGCACCCTCTGGATGTGTGGTAGTCTCCAAGCCTTTGCATATCTGCAGACAGGTGGCTCTTCATGGTAGAAGTGCGCTGCTGCTGCTGCTGCTGCTGCTGCTGCTGCCGCTGCTGCCGCTGCTGCCGCTGCTGCCGCCGCTGCCGCCGCTGCCGCCGCTGCCGCCGCTGCCGCTGCTGCCGCCGCTGCCGCCGCTGCAGCCGCAACGCCATCAATTGCTCTATAACGTGCAGCACAAGGCTCGGCTGTCGTCCATCCAGCTGCTGCTCGACGCACGGCAGCGTATGGACCGGCCCTCTGCAGCACCAGCCCGTGAAACAGCCGCCCCCTGGAGCATGCAGGCGACACAATAAAGCAGGTCAGAGCGGGTAGGCGCATTGAACGCCGCCGCTTGGTAGTCATCCAGCTTGAGACGACCTGCGGCGTACCTGCCCGCACAGCGTACGGGATCCTCATTGACCCACCCGATCCTATCAGCATGGGGACAATTAATCCAGAGGGGGGATTGGCGCCCGTGATAAGGCTCACGGGCAAAGCCGAACAGCTTGGCGATCGGATGCCGGGGAAGGCTTGGCGTACAGCTTAGGGGCCTTCACCTGGGGATGCAAGGGGATGCAGTGGACTCTGCGTACTGGACGTGGTCGTGCCTGCGGCTGTGGGGTGGAGAGAGTTGAAACTCTTCATTGAATAATGAATGAAAATGAAGGCTGGGGGCGTATTTGAGCCCGAATCGAGCGGAAAACAGCAAGTCGCAAAGACCGCGAAGCTGCGGGAATGTGCGAAGAGCGGTCGATGGGTCGGTCCAATCCTACAGCAGAGACCGCGACACAGCCTTGAGGCTCGCCGAACAGGCTCCATACACCACAGATCACTTTTGGTGGGGGGCGTGGACCGCGGTTTGACCAGGCCCCAAGCGCGCGTGCGCGCGGCGCAGCGCACTGTGTTGGCAGTGCACATGCACCACGCCCGCACCGGCGCAAGCAGCTGTTGGGATGTGTGCAGTCCACAAATGCCTTCTTTGCCGGTTACATTATCCTGAAAGCCGCGTGCTCTGCTGCTGCTGCTGCTGCTGCTGCTGCTGCTGCTGCTGCTGTTGCTGCTGCTGCCGTTGCTGCTGTTGATTGGGTGCTGTGCGGCGCAGCCGCACAGCTCGTGTAGGCCGTGCAAGCATGCTAGTGTGTGTAGTCAGCCTCAGTGATGTCAGCTTACCGTCTGGTTCGCCCCCAGGCATGCTTGGCTGTGATCTGCTATTTGAGACGTACTACTCATGTACCCGGGCTTGTGGGAGGCCGCACGTTACAGCAACACAAGAGCACATGAGCACTCAGCAGCACATCAAACCTACGACAAAAACCACGCACGGCAGGTTACACGCGTGCACGCCGCAGGCGCGTGCACGCCACAGGCGCGCACGCTCAACGCCAGCGCCCCATTCGCAACAGCGCCGCCTGACAGCTGCTCTTTAGCAAGGGGAAAGCCTCACAACCAAGGGCGCGGCCGCGGAAAAATTAGCAAACGCCGCGGGCCGAACGGCGCGGGCCGCTGCACGCGGCCATGGCGTCCGAATCCTGCCGGGGTGCGGATGGCCTGGGTGACACTCGGGGTGGTGGCGCTCAAACGAGGCGTGGCACCCGAAACGTGGTGGCACTCGACGAGGCGTGGCACTCAAAGAGTGGTGGCGCTTAGAGGGTCCAGGGGAATGTGGGGACGGAGTCCTTCTGGTCGCCCTTGAGCGCCTTGGTGGCGTTGATGATCATTGGCCACACGGCCAGGGCCGCCACAGCCACGGTCGACTCGGGGCCGACGCTCGAGGTGAAGACTGCGTGACAGGGTGGTGTGACGTCACGGGGGAATGAGGTGTGCGCGTGCAGCATGAGGTTGTGGCAAAACCTGCACTGAAACCGGCTGTTTTTGGGTGCGCTGGTGATGCAGTGCGACTAGATACGTGAGCTTTTGGGAAACGAACCGCATGTCGGGCGTGAGGGTGTGCCACAGTCCCACGGGCGAGGCAGGCGCGGGCGCGGGCTGCTCACTGTTGTTGTTCCAGGGGTCGGCGATGTGGTCGGTGAGGCTCTGGATGGGGCCGGTCCCCCGGACGGCGGCCTGGCTGGCGAAGCCAACAACCGCCAGCATGGCAAGGCGGCCGTTCTGGGGGACAAGGAGGGATCGGGCGCGCGGGCGCAGTCGGGGCAAGGCAGTTGGAGAGCGGCAGGGCCTTGGGTGGCCTGCAGGCTTGCGGTTGGCAGTTGCGTATGATTGGGACACGGACAAAAGAGCACACTGGTGAGCCGTGTACGCATAGCACGACACAAGCATGACACAGCGCAACATCACACATGTGTTGCACGTAGATAGCCATTTGGTATGATATGTTGGTATCTCAGATCTCAGATCTATGGCGCACCTTGATCTCCTTGAGCTGGGTGTCGGCGCTCTTCATGCCCAGGGGGTCGAAGGGAACGATGCCGAAGGCACCGCTCTGCAAGGCGCAAGGTTGTTGGTGGGGTTGTGGCAAGTCCAGCTGACAGCAAAACACCCAATCACCTGCGGTGCTGATGACTCAATCGCATGGATGCGGCTACAGATCACGGCGGAAAGAAAACTGCATGCCGCTGTGTC
>NW_014013495.1:6995-34243 GCF_000611645.1 Monoraphidium neglectum
GTTGCTGCCCCCTTTCTCCCTTCCGTCCTGTAACGCACTTCTCCATGTCGCCTTTCGGTCGGCGGCTGAGAGCTGCACATCATCCCTCATCCCCCTCGCCATTTTCCACACATCATCACCTGCCGCCCCCCTGTTTTCCCTCGCTTGGAATCAAATTTGTCAGGCTCTCGGGTCCATCCCTCACCTCCCCGGTCTTCTTGAAGCTCTCGTAGCGCTTGGCCTCGGCGAAGCCCAGCACCACCACCTCGATGAGGGCCAGGGTCTTGTTGTCCAAGGCGTAGGTCTGGGGGGGAAGGTGGGGAGGGTGTGCATGCGTGTGTGTGTGTGTGTGTGTGTGTGCGCGTGTGTGTGTGTGCGTGTGTTTTTGTGCGGGTGTGTGTACGTGTGTATGTGTGTATGTGTGGGTTGTTTTGTGTTTAGGGAAAGGAAGAAAAATGGATGGGATGTAGGGGTTTGGAGGTGGGTGATTGGAGCGATTATGAGAGCGCACCCAATGCAGATGGCGAGAGTGTGACCCGGGCCAGGCAGCCCGTACTGCCGTTCCAGGCCGCTTGCGGCACTGCCACCCGCCCCAAAAGCAGTACTTTGGCCGCTCCTGGGCCGACAGATCCCGCTCGACCCCTGCAATCTCTGGCCCTCCGGCTTCCGCAGCAAGCCGTCTGCGCACCCTACTCGTCAGGATCGCGCATATCCCACTGCTGACCACGCCTACTGCAGGCATCGACATGCACCGGGCCCCAGGCCTCAAATCCCCGACACGCACAACCGCAACACAGCTGCGCTTCTCAGGCGCCGATTCCTCTGGTGAGCACTGGCCCACAAGCAAGCCCGACAGCTCCGCTCCGTCCCGTAAGACCCGCAAAGCATTCAAACCTAAAGATTCCAAGCAAAAGTCGAAGCAGTGGGACCGGTGCTGCTCTGAGTCTGTGCCAGGCGAAGCTGCGGCACCTCTTGTCTCAGCCCCTCAACCCCATCCAAGTCAAGACAGCAGGTCCCCAGTCAAAGCCCTGCAAGCCACAGCCGAGCCGCTGCACCCCACCACCTCAAACACACACACCTCCCCCCCGCCTGCCGGCCAGCTTATAAGTCTAGCCCAGCCCCAACACCTGAGCCCTTCTTTTGCGAAACGGATGACTCCCCCGTCCCAACCCTTGGGTTGCCCAAACCTTGAGTTGCCCGTCCCTTGGGGTGCCGCGCAGGCAGCAGTACCACCCCTCCCCTCACCTCGGCGCCGGCCAGCCAGAACTTGGGCAGACCAACCAGGTCAGTGAACAGGATGCCCGCGGCCGCGGCCATGGCCCAGCGGCCGTTGGTCAGCTCGCCCTCGCGGAACCACTTCAGACTCTCAGGGTTGGCGCCCTGCAGGGCAGTGGGTGTGAAATAGTGAGTGTTTTGTTTGGGCAAGAGTGAGGGTGTGTGGGGAGGGGTGATGGGGGCAGGGGGTGAGGTGGGCCGGGTAGTGACGGCCGCTGGTGCGGGCGCCGAGGCCGTCGCTGCGATGGGCCGGGTGATGCTGTGAATAAGGCGTTGCGCGAGCCCCCGTGGGACCCATGGTTTGATACGGAATGCTGCCGTCCTGCAACGAGAAGCCGCCCAGCAGCTGCCCACCAGGCGCAGGGGGTCGAAGCCGTAGTCACCGGCTGCGGGCAGGGCAGAGGGCATTGGTTGGACGGTCCCATGACGTGGCGCGGTCAGATGAATGTGCCTGTTTATGCTGCGGCTGGGCAGGCTGCGGATGCCAGCGAACGCGACGCAAACCATGCGGGTGAAGCCGCACAGGGCGCTCCACCGTGGCACTGCAAAGCGCGGCCGACGCCATGCGCGGGCTACCGCAGCTCACCAAGGGTGCCGTTCAGGTAGCTCGGGGGCTCGGCCCCGGGGTACCAGGTTGGCCGGTCGGCGGCGGCGCGCACCGCAACAGACCTGGCGCGCGACGCCTGCGAGCGCGGCGATCAGGTGCGCAGGGTCGGGCCGCTGCCGGGGGCAGTCTTAAGTTCAAAACCTTGTCTCTTTACTCATCCGTGCAAGAATGCTGCTCGGCCCGATCCTCCAGCCACATCTGCTCGCAACACAGATCTCATCCGAGCTCCACGGAACCCGCCTCAAAGCAGCCCATTGGGGGGCCATACGCTTCGAAAGTTATGTTGCATTATTATTCTCCCAGCTCTACCTGAGGGCGGACGCCCGCGCGCAGACCGGACCGCATCATGGTCAGCTGCATTTTGGCTGGTTTGGGTGAGATCCGGACTACGGTGCGTGCAGGAGTTGTCGGTGGGTACAACGATTGTGGGCCTTGGCTGCCGGGTATGGGCGGGGGCTCCTTGCGTCGGAGCCCTGCGCTGTGGTTCTGCGGCCTGGTGACGTGTTTGAACAGCTTTCGCATGCCGCCGCAGCCTCAGCTGCAGGTTTTGTGCTGTGTGAAAGCTTTTGACTGAAATTTTCCATGGAAAGGCGGTGTGATCGTTGCCAGGCGCACCTGATGAGATTGCGGTGATCGTTGACCACAGCAGCAACGAGAAAAGGGAATCCTTTCAATCCGGATCTATGGTGCTGCGAAGTTGGCTTCAATTGCAGCTGACGAAAGTTGGTGCAGGCTTGTGGCTACATTGAAACTGCTTCATTATGCTGAAAGTTTTCCTGACGAAATCCCAAGTGAACTCACCGGCCGTAGCACCCTGGCTGGTGCTTGACCTGTGACCGACTGCTGATAATATTTGATCAGGTAATCGTCGGTCCATGTGCATGCAATCATATGTGTGTGCATGTTGCCACGTGCTTCACAAGGATGGCTGCAGAGGTTTTCGCACTGCAAAGCTCAAGCAGTACAGGGATGCCTGAATCGTGGTCTGCAGTAAGTGAGCCACGTTGAGCTAGTACAGCCTTGCCCTGAACCCCTGGGGTGGCCGGCCCCGGGGCCACGGCCATGTGCCGTGTAATGTGAGAAATGCACGCAAACCAAGCCTGGCCGCGTGGGATTGCATGAGGCAGTGAGGTATACTGTTACAATGGGTGATGGTCCACCCTTTGCCTGGCTTATCTGGGACATGCGAACACCACTTGCGCACAAGCAAGGGGGCATGTGCTCTATCTGATGCGTGTGGCCGCGCGAGCACACCGTGTGCTTAAGCAAGCAAGCCCACAAAGCCAGACGTGATGGACGTGCGAGTCGCATGCACGTGAGCGGCCAGGGGTCCGCCCACGTGGCCGGAATTCCACTGGGTTGCACACACGGCGGGTTGCGCGGCAGCTGCCCCTTCCAGGCCCCACCAAGCATCTGCGCACATAATGACCGTCCACTCACTCCTTGTAAGGGACGAGTCATACTCAATTCAACCTTTATATGGCCCTCGTTGGGTCCTCGGCGAGTCTCGTTTTCAGCACGACACACCTCACACGGACACAGAGCCCGGAAGAATGGAGGCCCAACCCGCCTGGATACCTGGTAAGGCATGCGATGAACTTACATGAGCGGAAAACAAGCTCGCATGGCAGCCCCTGATTCGCGTGGCCTCGTCATGTGCCATGACGCTGTTCTGCTGCGGCTGCACCCGAGGCGCTTGCCGCCAGGCATGGCCGGCCCGCAGGACCAACAGTGGCCCATAGTGAGCACCCTGCAGTGCGCTCCTGGTCCATTCGCCCACCGCTCGAACCACCAATGCCCCACATGCACGCACACCCGCCGCCTGCTTCCCCACCACAGCCATCGCAGTCCTGATCATCTTCGTTTTCAATGTCATCTTCTACCTCCTGAACGAGAACTCTCTCCCACGCCGCCTCCTCCGCCGCGGCACCTCGGGCCCCGCCCCCGCCGCCCCCGGTGCCGCCTCCGCGCCGGCCCGCGCCCGCGGCGGGCCGCTCCTCATCAGCAACCGCGCCGCCAGCTGGGGCGCACCACCCGCCGCCGCCGCCACGCCGCCACGCCCGACATCCTATTGGTGCTGGGAGCTCCTGGATCCCTCCCACCTTTACACGCCCACCTGGACGGTCCCCGGCGCCGCCGCCGGCGCGCGCGGCACCCTCGCGCTTGCCACGTTCCGCGCGCTGGGTGTTGCTGCGTTCGTTTTCGCGATCGCCTATGGCGAAATTGCCTATGCTGACGAGGGCGCGCGGGGCTACTTCAAGTTTTTCACCAACTGGACTTTCACCTGGTTCGGGCTGACCTGCGTGGTGGGCACCGTGCTCACCGCCCTCGCCGCGCGGCGGCCGCGGCAGCAGCGTTCCCTGGAGCACCCCACAACGGCAGCAGGGGCAGACGGCCACATGTGTGGGCATCAGCAGGGCGCGACGGCGCCGCCAGGGCCTCTGATGGTAGAGGTGCAGGACGGGAGCGTTGAGCGCGGGTGGCGGCTGGTTGACAAAGCTTACCTGATCTCCCTTCAGACGATGTGCGCCGCGAGCGTCGCGCTGACCGTGTTCTACTGGGCGCTCATATACCAGAAGGGCAGCTTCCTCCGCGTCGGTGAGCTCGCAGCAGCCCGCGTGGCTTTCGCCCCATGATTGAGCCTGCGGTTGCATGTGCATCTTGAGGCTCAACACCTGCGCTTGCTTGCTTACATCAACCCTCGCCTCCTGCGCTTGCACGTGGATGCATGTGCATGTGCATGTGCACGTGCATGTTGTGCACGTGCACGTGCATGTGCATGTGCACGTGCATGTGGCGGTGCCTGGGTGTCCTCAATACTTTCAGCACCGCCGAGCGTTGTTCGGAGGGCAGGCTATGCACGGCGCGCTGATCGATGGCCTGCCTGCACAGCCCCAGCGCTGACCTCTACAGTTGCACCGGCACGCGCAACCCCTGGACCCGAGAGCGCAAGCGCCTCTGCGCACACGCGACAGCTTTGCTCTTGGCGCACCTGCCGCTTGACAACCTCCTGCGCGCGCCCTGCGTCCTCCCGCGCGCAGACAACCCGTTCAAGCACGGCGCCAGCTCCGCCCTGCTGCTGCTGGACCTCGGCCTTTCCCGCGCGCCGGTGGTCTCGTATCACATCTCGGTGAGTCGCCGGGCTGGCGGCTCGCCGGGCCGAGGTCAACAAACAGGCCGAATGCTCCTCAGGGGTGGCACCAAAATCGAGCCGCAGGTCTGCTGCTGGCGCAGCCTGTGCTGACAGCAACCACCATTGTGGCTCCAAACTTTGCGTGCATTGCAAGGGACACGTTTGTCCCAGCAGACGATGAGGGGCACACCCAATCACACATGCATCAAATATGTTTCGCAATAATGCTCACTCCCAGGCTGTCCTCGCGTACGGCACCGCCTACTGCGTTTTCATGTGGGCATGGTGGGGCGCCACCGGCGAGTGGGTCTACGCCAGCCTTGACTGGTCAAAGCCCGCCAGCCTGGGCGCTTACGTGGCGCTCCCCGTGCTGCTGGTGAGCAGGGGCGATGCTCGCCCTTGGTTGGAGCGCATGCAGGCGTTTCTCGGGGACGGGGTCAGGCCGTGCTGTCCGTGAATGAGGGGTGCTGCAGCTTGCAGCTCGCATTGTGAAAACGAGGCCCTGGTGCGCCGCTGTGCTCCTCTGTGGTTCACGTACTTGCTTAGTGGTCTGCCGCTTGTTGAACCCAGCCGCCTGATGCCCGCTTGAGCAGCTGCCCTGTGATCAGCGCCCCGAGCCACTGCAATGGCCAGGCGGCCGCACGCCGGGGGAGCGTGGCGCCGCCCCAGGGCCACCGCTTGTGCGTTACAAGCACCGGCAGCCAAGCCGCTGGCCGATGCTGACTGCGCCCTGCGTGTGCCGCCCTGGTCGCGCGCGCGCAGATCCTGTCTTACGTGGTCATGCTGGGCGTCTCCTTCACGCGGGAGGCCTGCCGCAACCGCCGCGGCCGGGGCGCCGCCCCTTCGCCGACGCCGCCGCGTGATTTTGGCGCCACAGAGGCTGAGATTGTGCTTGGAGGGCTGCCCTCATCCAAGGGCCGCGCGGCGGGCCGGGCGGCCGACGTGGTTTGACTGGCCCTCTGCGCCGGGCTTGGGAGCCGTCTGCTGCCGCGCCGCACTCGGTGCCACCGTCACCTGGGCTGGTTTGTTGCTGTGAGGCTTGCGCCTGAATGGTTGCATGTCACCACCTCAGCTGCCTTCCTGCCGCGTCTCGTCCCGACCGTGTCGCCTTCGCATGCCTCCATAAAACCCCTGCCTGTCTACCCCTTGTCTGCTTTGCTTCTTCATTACATGGATTTAAGATATGGGGCTAGGGGCGCGTGCGGCGCAACCAACGGGCGGAAGCAATGCCTTGCGCCCGCGACTGGGTGGCCGCACGCGCTTGTTTTTGTTGCATCAGCAAGGAAAAAAGAGGGATTCCAATAAAACGCGCCGGGGGCCAGGAGGGGTGGGGCGTGGATGCGCGGCGCGCAATAGGGCTCTGCTCGCCACATGGTATGCCGGGGCTGCCCGGCGCGGCGGCCATACATAACCGCAGCGGCAGGTGGGCGCCGCGGGACACATGGGGAGACAAGGGCTTCAACGCTGCGTGGGGGGCTCACGAGAAAGCAGCCCGGCATTGGGGAGCGCGCGCGGCGCAAGTGGAATTCGCAGTGGGCGCAACGCACGGCCCCCGTGGCGCGCAGGGGGGTGTTGCGGGTGTCAAAATCAGCGCGCCCGTCGATGGGGCGGCTGCGAGGGGTGCAGTGATGAGGGGCCGGCCACAGGCGCTGCCGCCAGAGCGCGGCGCCGTGGCGGCTCGCCAGGCGCGTAAAAGCCCGGCGCGAGGAGAGGGGCCGGGCACGGGCATTGCGTGGCCCGGCCGGGGGCCCCCAAGCCCCGCGCAAGTGGCTCGAAACAGTGCAGCCGGCGCACCTGTGTAGGCGCGAGCCCCGCAGCGCGAGGGGCCAGCGCATTTGCTGTTTCATCCGAATCTGGGCTAAGGATTGCCGTTTCGGGCGCGAGGCGCGCAGCCCGGCGCCAGGGCAGGCCTGGGCCGGGCCTGCGCTGCCCGCGCACGTAATCTTCCGCATCGTGCAAAGCGCCAAGCGTGCTGCGCCGGATCTTCAAAAGTGCTCGGTCGAAACAAAACTGCGGGGAGCCCGGGTGGCAGGGGCGCCTGCGCGTGGCGCGTGTGACGTCACCCGTCTCTGTCGTGGGCGCGTGGTGTTGTACGAGGGCTGTGCGTGTCCATGGGGCCGCTCCAAACGTCAACCACACCAACAAGCGTGAACCACGCCCGCGCGCCACCCCGCTCGCGCCGCGGCGCCGGCCGCATGGGCGCGCGAGCGCGAGCGAGGCGGGGCGGCGTGTGCGAGGCACAAGCCCCGATGCGGCGGATGAGATCGAAGCGCCGACGATTGAGGTGCCCAGATCGAACAATCAGTGTGCCCAGATCCAGCTGCGCTGCACTGCTTGCACTGCTGCCACAAAGCCCGAGCTGCGCGCACGAACGCTAATGCGCGATGTGACCACTCGCCGAGTTGCCGACGCCCCTTCTCGGAGGGCCGCCTGTCGGATCCAAACCGAAACGCGCACACGCGTGCCAAACCGCACGAGCACGGCGCGCCTGAGTCAGGGCCGCGGGCCCGCGCCCGTAGAGCCGGGCCGGCCGCGCTGCTGTCGACCCTCCTCGCTGCCGATTGAAAGAAGAAGAGAAGCGTGAACGCTGTTGCAGCCCCAGCCTCATAGACGGCCCCCACAGCTCTGACCTGTTTCAGACGGGAGCAACTGGCCTCACGACCGCGCAGCGCAGCCCAGGAGAATCACCCGGACCCTGCCGAGCCGGCAGGGTGCGATTCAGTGACAAAAAGGAAAGGGCGTCACTTGCTGCTGCTGCCGGCCGCGGCGGCCCGCTTGCTGGCGGCCTCCGCCTCAGCAACGAGCCGGTCCAGCTCGGGGCCAGCACCGATGGCCTCCAGCTCCTGCGCGGGGCGGACAACGCGGTGCGGTGCGGTCGCGCGTCCATTGAGCTAGGGGGTGATACGTGGCAGCGAGGAGACAGTGGAGGACTGCACGAGGCAAGAATGGGGGGGACGGCCTGGCCGCTGGGTTGCAGGAAGACAACACATGGGCCCCGCCAAGGACGCCAGCCCCGCCCTCTCGCAGACAGTAAATCCGATAAATGCCTCGCCCCCAGGGTTGCTGGCATCGCTTATGGTGGCGCCCTCACAGGCCGTGCCCCGCACCTGCGGGCCAAAGAACATGCCGAAGGGCACGCCGCCATACTTCTCGGTGTGGTGGATGCGGTGGGCCACGACGATGCGCTTCATAGAGGGCAGGTCCGCGATGGGGCCCACAGGGAAGCGGCGGTGCACGAGGCCGTCTTTGGAGGGGTGGGTTGGGGGAGGGATTGGGGGAGAGAGTCACTATGGTGTGTAATGTGTGTGTATGGTGGTGTACTGAGTGTGTGTGTGTGTGTGTGTGTGTGATGTCTCTGTGATGTGAGTGTATGGTGGTGTATTGATTGGGTGTGTGTGTATACGAGGGGGGGGGGGTCTGCAATCCTAGCGGAACGAGAAATTGAGTTGGGTGGGGCGCTGCCGACAACGCGCGGAGCGCGCACGGCAGGGGGGGCCTGCAATGCATCCCCCTGTCTGGGGCTGGGGTTGCCAGGAAAGGGCACAGCGCGCCGCGGCCCTGCAGGCCCACTGCCATATGATTAACACCTGCCGCCCTTCACACTCTCTCAAACACACAAAATGTGCCTAGCACAGCAGCTCGATTGGTTGGACAACCAACCAAGCGGGATGCGCCCAAAAGCTGCAGGCCTGGCGCCGCGCGCATTTCCACGCGGCTGCCAGCCAGCAGAGTGCACGCAGTCACAGAGGGCCAGGCGCAAGCACAGGACGGGGCACCGCCGAGTATGGGCGCGCGGCTCTCACCGTGGATGAACATGTACATGATGCCGAAGAGCGTGATGCCCAGCCCCGCGCCGAAGCACAGGCTGCCGGCCAGGGAGGGCGTGATGAAGCCGTAGAGGCACAGGCCCATGGCGGGGATGGCGTTGACCAGCGCATAGACATCGTTGGCCTGCAGGGATTGTGTGTGTGTGTGTGTGTGTGTGTGTGTGTGTATGTGTGTGTGTGTATATACGCAAGCGAGACTGTGTTAGTGTGTACATGCATGCATGCGTGCGTGTGTGCACCTTTTCATGTGTGTGTGTGTGTGTGTGTGTGTGTGAAGAAGTGTGCTGAGGAGCGTGTTGTGTAGAGTGTGCTGAAGCACGCCCAGCCGTGCAGGTGCGTAAAGCTTGAGAATTCTGGGCAGTTGCCTGATGATCATGGAGTCAACGGCAGGGTACATGACGCCAAACAGCTGCTTCTGGCCGCAGAGCCGCTCCCCCACATACAACATCTCAGCGCCGTGCTTGTCCCATCCCACCACTCGGCGTCCCTGCCTCACGCAACAGGCGGCGCACCTCAAATGGCCCGACGCGCGGCTCGTGGTGGCTCTTGTGCAGCGACCACCCGGGCTCAAAGTCGTGCCACAGCGCCTTGTGAGCCCAGCGCGCCCACATCTCCATTCCGAACACGCCGCCGCCGACCAGGGCGAGGGTGCAGGCCATATCCAGCCTGCGGAGAGGTGTGAGGGGGGACAAGGGTGTTTGTATGAACCAGGTGCAGTCACATGTGTATGTATGTGTGTGTGTATGTGAGACAGGGGTTGATGAGGGGGAGGGGAGGAGGGGACATGTGGAGTGAGTGGGCGACAAGCAAGGGAGGCCGGGGAGGGGGGGCATCTCGGATGGCTGGGCAGTTTCCGACGCGCGTCGCGACGCGCGCTCGCGCGAGCGCCTCGACTGGCGAGAGATCTCGCCAACAGTGCTCATGGTGACGGTCGGCATAACCTGGTGCGCTTGCGAGCAGCGCACCACTGCCGAACCCACAGCTGCATGCAAGAGTTGTGTGACATATACCCGCGTAGCGCGCGCACAGGACCCCTGGCCGCGACGGCGCGCGCGCCCCGCGTGTGGGCGGCACCCGCGACGCGCGCTCACCAGGGGAACGGCGCGCCGTCGGACATGTGCATTGAGAACCGGTAGTAAGTGGCACCAACAGCGAGAGCCCCAACGCCCAACGACGCCGCGATTGCACTGGCTTGGTATGTCAGCTGCTCGCGCCGCCGGGCCGCCGCGCGCTGGCGAACTCGCTCACTAATGGGCGCCTCGACGGGAGCACCGCCACTGCTATTGTTGCTGCTGCTGCTGGCGCCTGCGCCCAACGCATCCTGAGGTGTGCAGAACGCCAAATTGGAATTTTTGGGTTCAATTGGGGTTGGCCGCCGAGCTTGGGGTGCCGGCGCTGTGGTGTAGGTTTGAATGGCAACGGAGCACAAGCGACGGCACCCGCTAGCGCCGCCGCGCCTGCCACCACCATCGCGCCTGGTGGCGCAGGCGCTGATACAGGGATACAACGGCACACAGACGCGATTCATGGGATCTCGCGCCACTGAAAGCGTGCCTCACCTGACCGTCCGCAGAGGCTGCCCGCTGGATGGTCAGGACGCCCCGCACCCGTCCAAGCCCAATAGTCCTGGACACGTTATGCCCCAATACACCATTACGAGCCCCCAACGGCACTGAACGCTGCGACAGCATTGCTGATCCGGTGGTCTGGATAGCAGAGCCCGAGCGCGTCCACACCGAGCTTGACCACCAGGCTAGCAATGTGCAATGACGTTTTTGTAATACCAGTGCCACGAATACGCTCAGGGATCGCTGGGAGAATCACAGGAAGCGTAGTGCACGGGGCTGCACGGTGTCGACGGCTGACATGAGGGACAACAGAATCACCCCAATTGACTCCTGGAAACAGCAATCCCACGTTTGTCATTGCTGATATTTCCATTGGATCCGACTAGCTTTCCCCACAAAAACACCGTTGTGGTGCATCAGGTCACCCCAGCACGGCCCTCGAATCAACTCCTCTGGCTCAACTGTAGCGTCCATCGTGACGATCAAATCATTTCGAAGCCGACTGCCAGCCAGGTGGCAGCTCCTTCGCCTGCGGGCGGCGCAGCAGCACGACAACCATGGACGTGCTGCAGCACCACTGGGCGCAGCTGCTGTCTCTTGCAGCGGCTCGGGGCGCGGATCTCGCCGCCTTCGCGACGCTCGTGCAGTCTTCCGCCTCCACAGGGCAGCTGCCAGAGCTGTCGCAAGTGCCACAACAGGTGCTCTACACCGGCGGCACCGCCGTGGCGCTGGCGCTGCTCCTGCTTGTTCCGCGCGGCAGGCGGCTGCTGTTTGACACCGCCGACACGGCGGTGGCGACCGTCGCGGCGATTGCGCTGCTCCTGGTGCTGATCGCGACGCTGCTGAGCGTCCCCCTGGGTGAGCGCTTGGGCATGTGGCGTGCCGGGGGGGCAGGCTACCGGCGGCGCTGGTCAAGCGTTGCCGCCTGCCATGCTGAGCCTGGCCCACACACGCAGAGGCCAGCCCACCACGACCCGACACGCGATGCACCTTCCATGCTGAGGGCGGCGGGAGCCGAATGGTCATCACGGAACTGCAGCCGCGCAGATGCGCAAGCACTGCAGCCGCGGCGGTCCGTATTGGGCGCGACGCAGTCGTGAGCATCGGCCGCTGCGCTTGCGCCTCATGCTCCCTGCCGACGACGCGCCCGACCGCCGCCCACCCGCCCCGTGTGCAGGCATGCTCTACGTGTCATACCTGGGGCTGCAGCATTTGGGGGCGTCACTGGTCGAGTCGTACCCCGCCCTAATCAGGCTCATCCCACAGCTGCCAGCCCTGATGCAGAGCGGGTGACGCGCCCGCCGCCTGCAGCGGTCATGCGCCCGCCGCCTGCAGCGGTCAGCGCCTTTGCAGCGCCGTGTGCCCCTACTTTTTTGCGCGGGCTGCCATGTGGGCTTGGAAGCAGTCACAAGTGCATCAGCAGCGTAGGATGCGATCGCTGCAGCAGCGGCGGGTGCTGATAGTGGACTTTGCGCATCCGCTCGACAGCCAGTGCAGCAGAGGGTTAGCAAAGGGAGTTGCTGCTGCGTATGAGGCCAATGCTTCGACGGCGTTTGTGCATTGCTTTGGGTGGCGCAACGTCAGCGGGCGTGCGTACGTGTGTGCCTGATTGTGTGTTGTGTATACGTGTGCAGTGTGCGTGCATGGACAAGCAAGCGCACATGTGCGCGTGTGCATGCATGTGTGGTGTGCATGTGCTGAAGCCCCCTCTGAACTGGCCAGGGCACACTCACCAAACCAGCAGAGGGCAGCACGACCGCCACTGATGACGAGCAATCGCTTGCATTTTGGTGCAGCCTGTGCGTCGTTTTGTAGTCGGAGGCAGCGCAGCGTCGTTCCATTTGAGCCATCCGCAATCACACACCTGCGCACTCAACCGTTACGTAGTAGGCAGCCACTAGATCCAACATAAAACACTTGACGTCACATCACATCATGTGTTGCAATCACAACGATTTGGTTCCGCACTCAATCCACTGTGCAAACGTCTAAACAATTCAGCCAGTGCGTGTGTGGAGGTCGCCGACGCGCCGCCTGCTGCTATGCCTTTTGTGAATTTGGACAGGCACGTTTCTTTCGCCCCGCGCTCTGCTGCGCTGGCTATTCACGCTGCCCGCAGCCTGCCCGCGAGGCGCCAGCCTTGCCCCTTTTGAGGGGCCCGTGTACGCCATCACGTGCCTTTTCAAGAAGAGGCGGCGCTGTGGCATGGATTGTTAACATTGCTGCCACGTCCCATCGGCAGCATCGGCAAGGAGGGGCCAGGCGGCGAGGGTGAAGTTCACCCTTCGGAGGGGCCTTGGGAGCATCTGTGTTGCGTTTTCAGTGGCTTTGAGAGCAGCCTGAGTTCAGAACAGCAAATGCCAGCACGGCAGGAGCTGTGTGTGGGGCATCAACTGCTATCACAGGCCATGGTGGCCGCCCAGCCAGCTGTGGTATTGACCACCTGTCTCTGGTCAATGCGACAAGCTGCGGGCCAGAATGGTGGCTGAAATGCCAGGACATGCGGACGTGGCCACGAGCGCTGCCACGCGGCGAATTCGTCGACTGGCGCTCTACCCATGGCCCTGAAACAGGTGTGCCGCAACTCAGCAGCATGAACAGTGCACCTGCTCATGACTGCGTCAGCTGAGCTGCTGCAGTGCTGCCGGCTACCCATCTCTGGCAGCATCACCAGTGTTCGTTTTAGTTGTTGAATATATTGTCAGTATTGTCTTCGTGTGGTACTAGCAGGCAAGAGCTCTTTGTTCTCAGTTGACGTTGACAGCTAGCGAGCACTGGCAGTGGGCGTCGCCCGGGCTTGCCGCCATATCTAGCTCATATAGCGGCATAAAAACGTTTTGAAGCAGTATCAAGTCGCTTTTGAGGGCCTGGATGATCCGTGTGCAGCATGACCCATACAGTCTTGGCCTGCAGCGCCGCCGCGAGCACCTGTGCGTCCGCGCCAATGCCGCAGGTCCCCCAGGCAAGGGCCTACCGCAGCGCGGCAAAGTCGCACACGGTCAGAAGAGCGCTGCAGCTGACCGCCAGCCGGCCGGCGCCGGCTCCTCGCCTGCTGCGGCGCGTGCCGTCGCGTGGGACGGCACTCTCGGCCTCGCGCCCCGCTTGCCGCGGCCGCCGCCGGCGCAGCCGTCCTCCGAGCCGCACGACGACTTAGCCGAAGGCCCTGCGGCAGCAGCGCTCGGCGCCGCGGTGGTGACACCCGCGCGCCAGCTGCAAGCGGATGGCCCCAACTTGGACGACCCGGCGCCGGCCCCCTTGCTCCCGGGGCCCGTCCTTTTTCAGTTTCAGAAGCAGCTCACAGCCGATGTATCTTCCGTGGGCCTCACACTCGCGGCCGTCACCGGCGTCATCGTCTACTGGAGGGGCGTCTGGTCACTCCTGGATTACTGCCTGGGTGACTCCGTGCTGGGCGCGGCCTGCTGCGTTGCCGCGGGGCTGACGATGGTGATGTGGATCCGCCTCAGCGGCGCCAAGGTGGCCACATCCTTTTGGCCGCCGGGCTGATGGGTGCAGTCCGGGCGACCCCCGGCGCCTCCTCCTGCACCGGCCCCATGCTGGTGAATATAGGGCCCCCGAAGGGCCGAGGGGTGTTGTGTGAAATCAGCCGCTGGTTGCACGATATACTTTTGGGGTGATGTGTTCTGCCTGCCATGACGCCTATGCGCATCGAGCCTGGCGCAGCAGCCCGCCGTGAGGCGCGCATGTGGCTGAAAGAAGCCTGCCGCCGCGATGGTGCGCTGCGCCTTGATGTTTCAAGCGGGCTCCAAAGCTTTTCCCCGGCTGCCCCTCCGCTGGGCTTTGTTATCCAGCGCCCGACCGCAAGCGCAATCGCTGCGCACCTTGCCCGTGCCTGGCTCTCTTCGCCCTGTTGCAGCCGTGCAGCCCGGCCGCATCCCAGCTGCTGCCGCGCTCACTGTTGCCTGTACTATCCACCGCCGCGGTTGCCCACACAGTCCCTGCTCATCGCACTTTACCCCACCATTCGCTCATCACCATCCTGCTCCCCCTGCCTTGCGTGCATGATACCCAGCACCAGGCCTCCCAACAGCAGGGAGCTCCGCACCAGCCCGGCGCACGCCGCAACGGCTGCGCCCGCCCGTGCGCGCACGCACGAACACACATCAGATCTCAACATGTGTCAGGCTTATTAATGCTTGTTCGACCTGGCAGGGCAGTAGACCTGGGTTGACTGCCTGCTGACTGCTGACTGAGACACGGGCTGGCAACTGCTGATAAATCCCACCAGCTTTGCCAACCTGAATGGCGCCTGACTGCTGCCCAGCAACTTGAAGAGACCTGCTTTGCGAAAGGTGCCCCAGATGCATGACCTGCCTGCTGTACCCTGAGGTAACAACCCCCTGTAAAACCTGCTGCACCCTGGAGCAATCACAGCACGTAAATCGTCCAATGAGCATTGGCCGACTACTCGGTTATGACGCGTGCTGAGCAGCCGGATTGCTGCTGCTGCGGCAGCAGCCACCGCCACAACTCACAGAGGAGGCACCAGGATAAGCAAAGCCCACAGACACAATAAGCTGATGCCAAGGGCCCCAGGGGTTTCTACCTGTAGACAGAGGACAGCCTGCGTTGGCTGTGCAGGCTGCGTCGCAACTTGCGCCACAGCCCGAGGTCGGCCGCAGGCGCTCGACCAGTCGACGCGAAACGGCATAAGCCAGGTGCTCGCTGGCCCCCTGGACGGCTGGAAAATGCCACCGCGGCCGTGTTGCGTCTGGAGGTTGTGATGCCGCCAGCAGGGGTCACGGCGCCTGACCAACGCGGCAACCTCTGTCCCCACGAGGAAGTGAGTGTGGCTCACGTGTGGCGCTTGTGCACCCAGGCGCTTGTGCGGGGCGGCGGTGTAGGATCCAGGGCAGCTTGCCATAATTTCGCCCCTGTTTGACGCCCATGGGCAGGGGGACGAGAGAGACCCGAACGAGAAAGACAGTCCCTGCTCAAAAAAATTGGAAAAGCGACCCGAGGCGCAGACGTGACCCTCAACCAAAAAGGCCTCAGGTTTGAGCCTTGACGGACTTGCTGCTAAAAGCACAGGCGCCGCTGCTGCCGCTGCTGCCGCGCTGCTGCCGCTCGTCGCGCGTTGAGAGCCCGCAGAGTGACCCCTGAAGGCCGGCCCGTGCGAGAGGGAGACGGCGGATGCGCCGCCCCTGCACACAGGGAGGCGGTGGACCAAGGCGTTTGATGTGGCCCCACCGCAGCCTGCAAACGGTGCACCCGACAGGGTGGGGGTTGGCGCGCCCGAGCCAAAATGCATGCAAGTAGCTGCCTTGGCGGCGCATTGGAGAGGGAGTGTGCGCACACGGGAGGAGGAACGAAAGGCAAGGGAAGGGAAGAGCGCAAGCGCGTGCGGATGCACACGCACGGGCGATGGGGTGCGCGCGGGACCCGCGAGCCTGTAATCGGGCGGGCGCCTGATGAGGCGCGCGTTCCGGTAATAGCAACAGCCTGCGCTCTAACCTGGAAAAATCGCTGAGGTGGCGGGGGCGAAGGAACGAGTGCAGCGGGCGGCGCTTGGCGCCGCGCCGCGTGCCCGCCGCCCTTATGTTCGTGAGGCGCATCTGATGTTTGGCCCAACAACGCATCCGTAGCGACCCAAACCCTCATGCGCCGCAAAGGGCGCGCGAGCGCGCGCGTGGGTAGCGCGGAAATGATACCCAGACGCCAACGCAGCCGAAGAGGCGGAGGGGAGGGCGGCAGACGAGGGGGCCGGCCGGCGTCAAGTGCAGCAGCGGCGGCGGCAGCGCTGAGGTGCGCGATGCGGGATGCCCGTCGAGCGGTACGGCACTCTGACAGACACGCAAGGCAAAGCCCCCGTTTTCAAAACTCGTCGCGACTCAGTCCCTTTTTTAAAAGTTGCAACACATCGCGTCTGTTTTGAATGGCTTCTTCCTGATGGCGCCCCTGCGGCCCCTCCGCAGCACAACTCGCCCAACTTGGCCCTGGCAAGCTGGCTGCGGGTCTGCAGAATCAGGATGGAGCTGTCTGCGACAGCCACCACGGCAGCGCCTGACTAGGCACATGCTGCCTCAGCGGCAGTACGGTGGGTCAATGGCTGCGGGTTGGTTTGCGGCGGCAGGAGGGGGGGGGGGCAGGAGGGAGGGGTGGCGACGTGGCGTATGTATGCAAAGCAACTGCCCTCGGAAACCGTTCTTGTTTGCATCTGAGAGCAAATGCAAACACAGCCTCAAGTCATTTGAGCATGGTTTGGCACATGCATGCACACACGTGTCCCCACATGTACACAATCACATGTGCGCGTGCGCACAGGGACGGTTGCGTGCATGCATGCACGCACGCACGAATAAAGACGTTGTGAGTGGGACGCAACCCAGCTTGCATGCATACACACAGCCCGCACATGGAAAACTCCTCAAAATCACAATGCCCGCACACTGGCCCGCGCCCACCCGCACTCACAGCACGCCTCGCCCCGCCCCGGCCGCTCGCCCAAAGCCCGCCCTGGCGGCCCCCGCCTCACCGGCCCACTCGAAGACCTGCTCATATGTCTTTGCCGCCGCGTTCCAACTGCTGTCGCGCACCATCCCGCGCGCCTGGATGCCCTCAAAATCTTCAGGGTGCTTCCTGAGAGTCGACAGCGCCAGGCCGGCCGCATGCATGAGGCCCCCGGATTCAAAATTACTAAAGGTCCAGCCGGTGCCCACAGGCGGCTGCGGCGGGGCCAAGCACGAAGTGAGGGTGTCGAGGAGAGGAGCAGGGGGGGGGGGTGTTCCTCTGCAGAGGGGATGAGGGGAGTGAGCAAAGAGCGACGCAAGGGTCGCAGGCGCCATCAACAGGCGCGGCGCACGGCTGGCGCCGCTAACTCCAGGCTGATCAGGGCGTGCCGGCGCAGACCATGTTTGCCGCCCGAGACAAAGCGTGACGGCTGGGCTAAAAGGCTGAGTGGGATCGGGGGCGGCGCTCGCCTGCGCGAACGGGTCAAAGTCGATCACGGTGTCGCGCAGCCCCCCGGTCCTGTGGGCGACAGGGACTGACGGGGTGCAGTGACATGAGGATCGCGGGATGGGGTTTAGGGTCAGAGACATGGTATCAATCAGCAGGTGCTCTGTGCACATTTCAGCTTAGCGCACTGCGCGATCAACTGATCAGACCAACACGAGACAATGGTTGGCTTCTATTGCATGAAGAGCAACTGTCAGGACGACTTGATGGCGCACAGGACCACAGACCCAGCACTCAACCCCGGCACGAAGTATGCACTGGGCCGGCCGCAGGGCAAGGACCCCCATCGCAACATGGCCTATGCCGTCCCAACCCATCCAAAAGACGGTCGCACACCCGCCGTGCCGTAGCGCATGGCCCATGCTATCCTATCCCAACCCAACAAAAACCCGCGCACCGGTGCCGTAGCGCATGGCGTAGAGCTGGTTGAGGCCGCAGGGCTCGAAGCGGCTGGGCATCAGCAGGATGTCGGCAGCTGCCGTCATCTTGTGACTCATCGCCACGTTGAAGCCCACCCAGCCGCGGGCCTGCTGGGGGTAGGTAGCCTCCAGCCACCGCAGGCCGGCCTGGGCGCGTAGATTTCAAGTAGAGAGCGCGGGCATGGATTGTGGAGGTGATTGTGTGCGCGCGTGTCTGTGCAAGACATTGTGTGCAAGCGGGGTGCATGTGATCTCATATGTGTGGGTTGCAAGAAGTGCGGACGGGGCACAACGAAGATTCGGGCAGGCACGGGGGTGCCGAGGTGCGGTGGCGGGTTGGCTGGGGATTGGCAACATCCGCACACAGCCGATGCGCTCCCGCAATCGCCAGATACGGCATGAGCCCTCGGAGCGAGGGCGACGGGGGCGGGGGCGACGAGGCAGGGGCCGCGCCTCATCGCCCTCGTACCCCTGTCAACAGGGGTGGTCTCACCTCCAGGTCGGGCGTCCCTGTGCCCAGGCAGACGAGCTGCACCTTCTGACTCATCAGCCACGGCGCCACCTGGGACGACCCGGGCCAGGGGCGGCGCGGCGCGGCGCGCACGGGCGGTCGGGGGCGGCGGGGGAGGGGCGGTTTGCCGATGACGCCGACGCGGCCCCGGGCCGCAGCGCCTGCGCGTCTGCCACAGAGGCACGCACGGCGAGGGCGCGAGGTGCGTCCGCGGCGCGCAACCGGCTGCAACCCGAAGCAAGGGTGGGGCGGCTGCGCACACCAGCAAGAAATGATCGCACTGATGCCTCGCTCCTTGAAAAAATCCACCAGGAACTGATTTGGGCCCCGTTGTCATACCCAACAACGACCCCCGGGCGCCCACCTGCAAAACGAGGTCTGCCCCCTTTTGGAAGTCGAGGCGGCCGATGAACGCCTGGGTCGGGGGTCGGCGTCGGTTGATCAATGGTTGATTTGCGTTTGCAACTTCCAGGTGGACAGCTGCTCGGACTTCGCAAGCTTTGCAACTCAGCGTCGGCGTGGTGGGTGGGGCTGCCAATTGGGTGCCAGCCAAATTTCCTGAGCAGCGGGGCACTGACAAACCCTTGGCCTGTGCAGACGTCCCACGAGCAAGCAAGCCAGTCGGACGTGGGGGGTGACCGGCCGCACGCGTGTGGCTTGTTCACACTACATACAAGGCTCCACTTCTTCAGACACACGCGCGGAGCTTCAAGCGTCAAAACATTGGGTTGGACTTTTGATGCACTTGGTTCCAAAAGGTGACTCAGCAGCTAGTCGGTAGTATTAAGTCAAACGATAATGACGAGCGGGAAAGCGCACCAGCAACTCAAATAACTGATCTACCAACTTAGTCACTGCTTATGAGTAAACGAACAGTCAGTGATAACTGACAAGTGACAAGTGAGAGGTGATAAGTGACAAGTGACGGTGCTCACCAGCAGGGGCACGTCCGGGTCGACCGGCAGCCCCAGCTCCTGCTGCAGCGCCGCCTTGTTGGCCGCCTTGCCAGCCTTGAAGTCGGCAGCGGAGTAGTTGGTGGGCAGGTGGGGGTCGGTCTCCGGGTTCCACCTTTGGGGGTTGCAGATTTGTGGATCGGATAGGAGGGAGGATGGAGCAGCGCGGCGTGGGAGAAAGATGCGCTGCAAACCATTGTGGTCAGTGCTTGTGGTGGTGAGTGGTGTCAGAGATGGGGTTGACGTCAGGAGCGGGTCACTGCCAGGGCTGCCAGGGGCAGCCGGGATGCGACCACTGGGTTTGATCAGGCTGAGAAAGGAATACAGGTGGCGTGGGATAAGCGCACAAGTGCAGCGCTCGCTGCAGCGATTGCGGAGATGCAGACGGCGGGCGCCAGCCCACGCAGGCGCCTGAGGAGGGCGGGGGGAGATAGAGCAGGCAGGCTGAAGCGCAGCGTCGCCTGTTGGGGCGAGCGTGGCAGCCTGCCGCGCGGCCGGCGGGGCTCACTCGTCCTCGTCGATCCCGTTGACGATGCCGCTGAGCACGGACGCGCGGCTGGCCAGCAGCCCCTCCAGGCCCCAGCCCCCCAGGAATGTGGTGATCTCGGTGCTGTAACCTTGGAACATCGGACAGCGACACGGGCCAGGGGCAGAGCGCGGGCAGGGGGTGGTGCTGTGATGTCAGTGTGGCAGGCGAGGAGACAGGGAGCGAGAGGGGGTCGTGATGCGATGGCTGTAGCAGGGTGAACAGGAGATAGGTTGTCCTTGAGTAGCCGTAGTGGGACAGAGCAAGGCGGGTTCCAGAAAGACACCTGCCGGCCATTTGCAGCCACCTGGCCCAGCCCAGCCCAAGGGCCACAGCCCCTCTTGAGGCGGAGGGTCCGAGGGGGCGGGACCTGGCCTCACCCGGCGACACGGTCAGCAGGCGGTCCGCCGTTGTGATGCCGGCCTTCAAATGGTTCATGCTGCGCCCCTCCTCCGCGTAGCTGCCCTGCCGCTGCGCGGCGCGCGTTCCAAAGAAACGCGTATATTGCATTCGAGCGCGCGACAGCCACGGCGCGAAGCGGGCGCATGCGCGGACCCAGGTTTCACCAGGTTTGACCAGGGGTGCGGCTATAGCACTGCTGCCCGGGTAGGTCGCAAGCAGGTCGGTGTGCTGGTTGTAAGCTGCTCTCACAGCTACCATGCTGTGCCATGTTGCCCTGCAACATGTGAATGATCAGTGCTGTTGAAACCGTCGGGCAAGCATTCATGCCCAGGCACTCACCTGGTGTGGGGGGTACTGCCACTCCACCGCGCCGTACCAATTGTCGGGCAGGCCGAGCTCGTGGAATGTGTGCGGCGGGAACACGCCCTGCGCGGCACGAAGTGCGCAGTCGCAGAGAAAAAAAGACAACGCTGTCACAACGGGGGGGGGGGGTTGCAGCTGCGACCTGCCCTGCAGCGAAATCTTTAGCGTCGCTGTCGTCCGAAAGACCAGCAAACACCTCGCTTTGCTGACCCGAAGCGCCAGACTCTGTCTGACCCAGCTGCGCAACGCCCTCCCACACGATTTCAGCCCCCAGCTTCAGCGCGGCTGCTGCGGCCTCAAGGGCTGCTGCAGTTCATGTACAACAGTGTGTACGGCGCGTGCCGTCGCACGCACAACCATCCCTGACCATCTCCCACCAGCACCTCGTGTCCCCAACAGGTGCCGCGCCCGCCCTCAGCACCCATCCCTACCCCTCATCTTGCACCGCACGCCGCTGCGACGAACGTGCGGCCCCACAGCTTGACCTCGGCCCAGGACGCCGTCGCGCGGCTGGCACGGCCGGAGTTCAGCCCCCCGCACCTGGTGCCGCAGGTTGTGTATCGCCAATATGCTGCGCGCGTTCATGTAAACGCCGTGAGGGCGGTACTTGCCGGCCAGGTACACCGGCACCAGGGAGCCGTGCCAATCGTTGGCCAGAAAGGTGATGTCCTAGGGTGGTGGTGGTGGTGGTGGTACGAAGAGTGGAGACCCCCAGCATGAAGCATGTTGGCAAAACTGTGCTCGTGTGGGGGTGGCGTTGTTTGCAAGGTGCAAGGGCGGAGGAGGCGTGCCGACGGACAATGAGTCGTTAGCGAGCGCGTTCCCTTGCCTTCTGCCAACGCAGGAGGGGACACCCACTGCCAGGATGCCTGCGACACGGGCTTATGAATCGCGCGCCTGCCACAAAACCGACTGCGCGGGCACTCCCGCACCGGAGCCCCCTCCGTCCTTGGCCCCCCGCCTTCTGCCGTGCCGCTTCTACTACCCACCAGCGGGCTTGCTGATGTAACCCCCTGCAACCCCCTTCTTCCCAGCTGCCCCCTCTTTTTTTCCCTTGGCACCAATAACACCACCCCTGCACCGCCACCAATAGGTGTCCACTTTGCGCCCGACCATGCACCCACCCCTTGCCCCCTAGCCCACTCAGCCATCCCTGAACACTGATGCTCAGCCGAGCAGGCCTACTGACCCAACCACCGACCAGGCTGGTGTCATAAACATGCCAATCAGCACACCACCTCCTCCCTCGGCGCCCATCAGGGGTGCGCCTCACAACGCACTACAGTGCACTTTGACGCCCGCTGCCCTGCCGCCCTCGGATCCCCTCGCCAACGCCCAGGCACAACATTCCAGCGCTCCAAATCGAATCCAAACGCCCAACCTTTGCGTTCGGGGCCGCGCCACGCCGCCAACCCACCTGCCCGTACACCGTCTTGCTCCCGCCCTCGGCGCTCTCAAGCGGCAGGTTCAGCGGCGCCTCGCACGCCGCCAGGCACAGCAGCGTGAAGCGGAACTGGCATTAGCGGCGGCGGGCGGCGGTGCGGCAAGGTGGGGCCAAGGCGAGCACAGCCGATGAGCTGCGCTGGGAGGGCCGCTGCAGGTTTCAACGGAGGCGCGCCAGCCGGGTGCGCGCCTATCTTTCCCAGCGATGCAGCCGCTGACCCACCTCTGACACCAACAACGCGCACACAGGACGCACGCACGCACTCAAGACGCATGCATGCATGCGCCCGCCCGCCCTCACCTGGTTATCGCCATAGGGCCCCTTCGCATCTGCGTACAGCCCTGCCGGCCGCTTGTAGCTGGGGTGGTCCACGAATACAAAGTCCACGCCCTGGCGGGCAGGGGCGGGGCGGACAAAGTGGGGGGCAGGCGGCAGCGTAGGGTCTGCAGAGGACGCCTATCATTCGTCAGCCACAGTGCCAGATCCGTGAGCGCCTCCCCCGCTCAACGCAGCACGGACGCGTTCCCGCGCCGCAGCGTGCGATCCGTGGGGTTGAGGCTGTGAAACTTCAGGTCATGGCTGGGGCCTGTAGGGTTTGCCCACCTTGTGTCTTTTGTGGAAGTAAGCAATCGTGGAGTGGCCCAGCAACTCCACCTTGACCTGAGAGGGAGATCAAGAACACAGCCCAATTTGTATACAGGGTACATGCAACCAGTGTATACCAGAAGCAGCCTGACCGCTGCCGCTCAGGCTACGGCCCGCCTGAACGCCGCTGCGCGTGGCCGATATATAAAAAGGCCGCTGGCGTTGGGCGGGGTCGCCGCACTTCCTTGCGCCTGCTGATCGGGCCAGCTGCCGCGACTTCGGCTGCAGCCGCCCTTCGGGCTCCTGCGTCCCCAGGCTCCACGCAGCCGCCGATGAGAAGTTCACGGTCGCTCACCCCGGTGTCTAGGGTATCCTCGTAGTCGTCGTACCGCGGGATCACCACCATCACCCGATGGCCGCGCTCCGCCAAGGCGATGGGCAGGGACCCGATGACGTCACCCAGGCCGCCGGTCTTTGACCAGGGGGCCGCCTTGGAGGGCGTACGTGCGTGGATATGGTGCGGCTTGCCAAGGTGCACGTACGCCCAGGGGCATGGCAGCATGCTGAAGGGAGTGCCCCCGCATTTCAAGTTGATACCGATATGCATGCCCCGAAAATGCCGTCACCCGAGCTGCCCGACTGGTGCAGCCTCCTTACGAACGGCAAATTGCACCTCAGAAGACACAAATACGATGTTGCGCAGGGTCTTGGGGCGATCGTCCTCGCCGCGCGCGCGCCGCGCTGGTGTCAACGTCGCGGGGCTGCGGGGCTCGCTGGCGCTCTTCTCCGTCTCCTCCACGGGGCCACGCGACAACCCCGCAACTGCAGCGGAGTTTTGAGCATACTGAACCTGCCGAGTGCGCGTGAACAGCCTCGCAGGACCGATCAGGCGAGCAGAGCTGCCATTCCGGCACGAACACTTCGAACAAGCTGTTCCCAGGCTGCGCATAGTGCCAATTTGAGCCAGGACGAGTGGATAACAGTGGTTTGATGCCAACTATCAGGGGACGCGCTTGTTTCGAAGGGAACCGCAAGCACTTTGCAACAATGCGGCAGCGTTAGTTCAGTTTAGCAAGCGCCTGGCACTGTTCATATAATGACGACAAAATTGTGCATGCACAATGTGGGTCGCGATGACCGTGACCCGCGGGCAAGACGGGTTCTTTCAGCTGACGTTTGCAAGCGCTTCCAAGGCGAAGACCGCCCGTGCGCGCGATAAAACAGGAAGACAGTGCGGTTTGCGGTGCAATGTGAGGTGTCAACAGCCGATCCAGCGACCGAGTGTGGTCACACTAGCACCCCACTCCTCAATAGGCACAGACACAGTCATTGATGCGCCTCTGCAGGAGCGCAGAGGGGGGCCAGGCGCCAAGCCAGCGCTGAAGCACCCGTTGATAATCCACTTTGCTAAAACGCGTCACCGCGTTGTCGATTGAGGGCTAAGCCTCGCTGTGTTGCCAGCCCCAGGCCAAAGCGTCCCCCCCTTGCACTGGGTCTCACACCCAGCAGCTGCGTGTTGACAGACGAGCTTCAGACATGCAGCTTTCGGCTGCTGAGTACGCTGGCTGCAGAGGGCGCCGTGGGCTCCGCCGATTCCCGTCACAGCTCCGCTGCTGTGCTCGAGGCACCCACTTAATCGCGCCCGCGCCCCCCGATCGTGTTGTCCATGTGGTTTACAACCACCAACGCTTCCAGGCCACTTACAACCGCGTAATCTGGATCACCCACGCCGAAGCTAGCCATGCGGCCTCCTCGTTTCATGTCAGGTCAATCACCCCCGCATCAGGCTCCGCCGCTGCAGCCCCCGGGCCAAGCCACGCGGGGGGCGCCTGCTGCCTGTGCTGCTGCTGCTGCTGCTGCTGCTGCTGCTGCTGAGGCGGTGGCGACGGAGCCGGCTCAGCAGCCGCCGCTGCCGCTTGCTGCTCGCTCTCCCACGCCGCGACCAGCGAATCCAGCTCCGCCCCCGCCTCTTGCACGATTGCCCCCAGCGCTGTGCACGCCGCCGGCTGCCTCGCCTCCCGCCCCCACCGCTGCAGCGCCTCCTTCGCCGCGGCCGCAGTCAGCGCCCAGTGCGCGCGCAGCGCGGCGCCGAAGGGCGCGGGCGGGCGGCGCAGCTGCGCCAGCAGCGCGTGGCGCGCGGTGTTCGCGCGAACCTCATCGTTATAGGCTGCGCTGCTGGCGCGCCCCGAGGGCGTGCGCATTTGACTCTCGTAGCCAGGCTGCGGCAGGGGGCCGCGGGCGGATGGGGCGTGCAGAGCGAGCTGGTTTCATGGTTCACTGTTTACGGCAGCATCAACAAACATCATCACTGTTCGGGCTGCTCTCAGGGTTCTGGATGTAAGGTTCACAGCAGGCACTGGTGTTGGGGGTCAGATATTGCGTTGGAGGCGCCTATAGCGATGCACGCCTCAGTGCATGCATCGCGCCGCTGTGTCCTCCAATCCCACAGCCAAGCGTCGCACAGGCGAGATGAGTAAACGGCCCTTGCACCTCGTTGAAAAATGGGTCAGCCACCAGCACGCAGGCTTGGATAGATACGAGCACCTGCCATCAGGATATTGAGTTGGGGCAAACAGGGGCTGTTAGGGGGGGCTGGGGTAATGGACAGGTGCCAGAGCGACAGGATGGTGAGACAGCAGGCGAAGGGAAGGGATGGTGCGGTACCACGGGTGTGCACACGCGCAAGCGCACATGTTTACGTGGGTTGGGGTGGACCAGACCGAATATGATGGTACGTTGTCACTCATGAGGGTGTGGGGGGGCAGGCGAGAGAGACGACCAGGCAAGCTGAAACCCAGGGCGACTCCAGGCGCGCGCATGGAGGGCAAGCAGGGCTGCACGATTGGGCACGCCGGGCATTAGTGGCGCTGACGGGTAAGATGGGGCCCACACTTGAATGTGGATGGGGCACGGCGCGTTTGTGGCTGCGATGCTGCACACCTGCAGCAGCGTCGACACGCCCGGCTGCCAGCTCGGGCCGGCCCAGGTGCCAAGCAGCGACAGGCACACCTGCAGGGTGAGGGAGCCAGAACAGGCGGCGTGCGGCCATCCATGGGTGCAGGGAGAGGGGTGCAGCGGGCTGTACCCTGGGAGCGGGCTGTACCCTGGGAGCAGGCGGCCAGCACGCACGCTTGAGCGTATCAAGGCAGGGCCGCCGCCCATCCAGCTGCCTTCGCGGCGCATGCCAAGCGCCAAGCACTGTTTCACTCAGAAGAGGTCGAGCGAGACGGTCGTGGCATTGGGGGAACACCCGAAGTTGACGAGGGGATGGAGGCACTTGCCTTTCCGCAGTTGTACAGATTTGGGTTGAACCGCACTGTGCCGCCGCCCGTTGTCAGGAAATGCACCCTGGTACCACAGCAACGTGCGTGCGTGTGCGTTTGCATGTGCGTGCTTGAGCGCCAGCACAAGCGTGTGCGTGCAAGTGCATGTGTGCGTGTGGGCGTCTGCGTGTGGGTGCGCTCAGAGGGCCGGTGCAACTGTATTCAGGTGCGCAAGCAACAGGCAGGGGAAGACTGCTGGCGAGTGGCCAGGGGCGTGCACGGACAGACGGAGCAAGGAGAGGTGGGGGGGGCGCAGCAATGAGAGCAGCGGGACCCACTGCGGCGGGGCGTTTGGGTAGTCGTTCGGGAGCCATATGTCGAAAACAAAGGCCCCATGAGCGTACCTGGACCGTGAAAAGAGGCAGCAGAGCGGTTGACTAGGCGGAATGGTTGACAGAATGAGCCGGTGTTGGACAGGCAGCATGAGCAAGCCGCCCTCCGCTCGCGATTCCACGCCGCTGAAAGTCGGAGCCGCGGCGATGTCAGCCGCCCCCGGTGCGGTGCGTCCGCACGCCCCCTGCGGCCCCGCTCACGGCGTGTCCGGCGCCGGCAGCAGCACCGCGCGCAGCACGTCGAGCCGCACGTCGTCCACGGCGAGCAGCACGCCCGTGCCGTGCGCCAGGGGGAGGCTGGTGCTAAGGGTTCCCAGCTCGGATGTGATGCGGCGCAGCCGCTGGCGCATGGCCTCGCCTGCAGTCGAGATTGGAAGGGGGTCCAGGCACCAGGCCAATCTGATTTCAGCCCCAAGGCAAGCCGATGCTGACTAGAGGGGCGAGGTGCTTGAGCTGCATGCAGTGCAGATGCTTGCATGCACGTGCGCCTGCGGTTTGATTTAAGAAAGGGTCCAGGCAACACGCCAAAGTTGCTGAATCCAACCAAGAGCAAGCCGGCGCTGGCCAGAGGGGCGAGCCGCTCGAGGCGCGGGGCAGTTGCTTGCGTGTGCGTGCGTCGTGGCGGACAGGTCGGTCGGCGGCCCTGCATCAATTCCTGCCCGCCGGCGACGCTCCGTTGTAGGACGGCTCTGTTCAACGGCGCTCCTGCTCGCGTCCCCAGTGCAGTTTCGGGTTCCCGGAACGCACCCCCGCTGCGGGCCGCCGCCTCCGCTTGCTTCCGAAAGTAGTGCTCCCGCAGCAGCGGCGCCTCCACAAACTGGAGGCCACCCATCACACGCAAGTAGCGCTCCTGCGCCGCCGCCACAGCCGCCGCAGCCGCTGCCCCCGGACCCCCGCCCGCACCACCGACCGCAGCCTTCGCCTCCTGCTGCTGCCCCCGGCCCTGCAGCTGCCTGCCCGCGTCCGCCCGGCTCCCGTCCTCGCCAGCACCACCGCCGGCCCCGCCGCCGCCACCAAGAGAGGCGG
>NW_014013495.1:34660-40859 GCF_000611645.1 Monoraphidium neglectum
AGCCTGTCCGGCGCGCCCCGGCCCCGCCGGCCCCGCTGACTCAGCAGGGCGTCCGCCTCTGACAGGTTTGAAAACAGCTCCGACAGCTCCAGGGCGACCGACAGCGCCGCCACGTCAGCGTCGTCCCCCTCTCCAAGCTCCTGCGCGCTGCGCTTCACGACGCCGCACTGCGTGTCCAGCCGCCGCAGCGCCGCCAGCACGCTCCGCCCCGCCGTGACGCCGCCCGCGCCGCCCTCGCCGCCGCAACCGCCCTCGTTTTCGTCGGTGTCGGCGTCGCCGGGGTCTGCCGCGGGCAGCTGCAGAATGGGCAGTAGGTCGGCGCTGGACCCCAGGAGGCGGCACAGGCTCATCGCTTCAGAGTACAGCTCCCGCCTGCTCGTAATGTCGTGGATGGAGTCGTTTGAGAACAGCCGCCGCAGGCAATAGCGCAGCGGCCCGCAGACGAGCGCGGCCGCCGCGCCGGCAGGCGCGCCGACGCCGGCGGCGCCGCCGGCGGTGGCGCCGGACACGAATGCGCAGAGGGCCGACAGGGCGGCGCGCGACGCCGCGTCCTCTGAGCGCTGGCGCCGCTCCGCCGCCTGTAGGTCTGCCGCTGCCAACCCCACGTGCCCTTGATCCCCGCCGTACCCGACACCCTTGGCCCAGGCCACGGGGCTCCGGCCCCCGCGGCCCCAGCCGCGGCCCCTGTAGCCGCGCCCGCCGCGGCCCCTGCCAGGAGCGGGCGCACTGCCGCTGCCGCCGCCGCCGCCGCCGCCGCTGCCGTTGCCCGCGGGTGCTGCTGCGCCGTCGCCACCAGTCCCGCCCTCCTTATGTCCCAAGAGCGCCTCTTGCAGGCGGCAGCACAGCTGCCACGCCTCCACCGCCGCCGCGCTCGCCGACTTTGCAGCTGCCCCGCCTGCGCCGTCGCCGGAGGCCGCCGCCTCGGCCGCCGCCGCGGCCTCGGCGGCCGCGCGCGCCTCTGCTGCTGGGTCGACGGCTGCGGGGCAGCCTGGGCAGTACCAAAGGCAGGTCGGCCCCAACTCCTGCAGCAGTGCCGCCGCGGCCTCCTGCCCCGCCGCCGGCAGCGGAGCCGCGCCCGCCCCGCCGCTGCCGCCGGTGCCGCTGCGCGCGTCGTACGCACGCTTGACGATCCGCCGCGCCGGGTGCGCCGCCCCCGGCCGCAGCGCCGCGGCAGGCAGCATGCTGATCCCCCCGCACGCCCCGCACGCTGGCGGCACCCCGCCGCCGGCGCCGCTGCTGGGCGCCCCTGGCGCAGGCGCCGCCGCGTCGGCCCTCTCTGGAGGGCCGGCTAGCTGCGCGATGCGCGTGGCGAGTGCAGCGTAGACGCGCCCCAAGCCCTCGCCGCCCAGCAGGCGCAGCAGGTCCTGGTTGCTGGCCGGCACACAGCACGCGCAGCACGCCAGAGCGCGCAGCGCGGCGCAGAGCGTCGCGCCGCCGCGGGCGGCCACGCCCTCCGCTGCGGCGGGGGCCGCCGGCGGCGCGGCGCCGCCACTGCCGGCTGCGGCGCGGGTAGTGGGGCTTGCGGCCCCACCAAGCGGTTCCACGTGGCGGCGTGCCGCTTCAACAAGAGCGGCGGCCAACGCCGCGCGCGGAGCGCGGCAGCCGCACGCATCCATCACGTACAGCTCGCCGCTCGCCGCCGCGTCTTTCGCGCCGTCTGCGCCGTCTGCGCGTTGCTGGCGCGCTGGCGGCATGGGGGCCGAGGCGCCGGCGACGTCGGTGGGGCCTCCAAGTGCCCCAGGGCGGGAGGATGGGGGGCCGAGCTCAGCGGGTGCAGAGGCCGCTGTCGAGGCGCCACCGCCGCCCTCGCCATCGCCATCGCCGTCGCCCTCGTCAGATGAGTCAAGCACAACGACATCCCCCTCCATGCTGAAACCGGGCGGGCCCTTGTGCGCCGCAGCGCCATCTGCTGCACCCCGACGCTGTCGCTTGGGTGACCGGGCTCGAGGCGCCCCGCAAAGGCTGCATGCCTCGGAAGCATCGTTGCCATCATCTCCGCCGTGTAGGAACGTGCACGCTTCACATGCCCATGCTCCCATGCTCGACGCTGCCCTAGAGATCAAAACAAGCGCGCGAAGATCTCGAGACCCATCAGCTCTTGTTGTTATATTGGCTTTGAAGATGGTTGTATAGGCGAAATTGTCTCGTCGCTGCAAAGCTATGAGCGTCACTGTGCAATACTCCTGCTCAGGAACGCAGCGTGCAAAGCGCTGTGACGTAATGGTGTGTGTGCCTCGCCCCAGAGCAGCCCGCACTGGGGCTCTGCCCCTCCTGTGGAGACAAAAAAGTGACATAAAACTTTGAATCGCTCTTGATGTGGTGTCGTACAGCACACACGCTTGCCGCCAGGCTTCAGTGTTGCCGCCTGCTGTTGACTGCTTGCGAGCTATGCGCACTCACCCGGCTGCGTCACCAGCGCCGTCCGGTACCATCGGCAAGCACCGTGGCGGATGGCAGGCGAATAGCGCATGTCATCTTGACATCCACTGCAGTCCATTGTTCGCATCAAGGGCTCGGTCATGCCGCAGTCGCCGCACCTTGGCCTAGCTGTGGCGATCTGAGCGGGACTACCAGCGCAGATATCAAAGGCATCATGGCACTTAAAGGCGGCGTGATCACTAGGCGGGCCCTGTGCCTGTCGGTGGACGGCAAGCTATTTTTCGCTCCGTGCGGCAACGACGTTCGCGTCTACAGCGCTGTTAGCGGCGAGCATGTCGGAACGCTCGTTGGACACACAGCCGCCGTGACCGCGGTGGCCCTGGACCCCAGCAGTGATGGCCAGGTGCGCCCGGCGGCGGCGGCCGCCACTGCCGCCGCGCCGCCGCCAATCCGCGTGCCCGACAAGGTGCTTGCTGCTGAGTATCGATAGCGTGTACTCCCGGCTGCGCTCTTGCGCCTCGCACAACAGCTCCGCTGTCTATTTCCACCACGTTTGTCGACTCCCCGACCCTCCTCCGCCCTCACCCGCGATGACTACGGGGCCGCCCCCTGCCCCCCAGGTCTACTCATCATGTCAGGACGGCACCCTGCGGCTGTGGGATCTGGCCAGCGGCGACTGCTTACGCACGCACGCAGTGGGGCAGCCGGTTGAGCACATGGTGCGTCGGGCGGATGATGCCATCAGCATGCAGCTACCACCGCTTTGCCTGGCAGCGGCGGCGGCGGCGTCCCTTGGAAGCGGGACCCCTCGCACATGCCTCCTCTCATGGGACCCTATTCTGCACCTGCGCTTAACCCATCCCCAATCTTTGCTGGAGTCCGCGCGCCCAACCCCCCTGTTTTACCCCTTGATGCTTCTAGTAACGTCATGCAACGAACCGCCTGCCCCCCCTTTTTCACCGCAGGTCCTCAGCCGCGCCTCAAACATGGCATACCTCTCGCTTGTCCACCGCCTCGGCGCCGGGAAGCTTCTCGGCTTCCAGCTTCCGTCCGGCGTCCCGCTCAGCAGCGGCGTCCGCCCGCGCGGGCCGCTGCGGCAGATGGTCGCGAGCCCCTCGGGGCGCTTCCTCGCGGCGCCGGACAAATTCTCCCTGTGGGTGTGGGCCGCAGGCGAGGACGGCGGGCGGCGGCCGGCCAACTTCCACCACGTGCGGGCGTACACGGTGGGTGTCGAGCGCCGCAGCGGGGCCTAGGCGGCGGCTGGAGCTGTGAGGTGTGGTGTGCATGCCAGGATGGCCTGACATTGTTGAGCAGTTTTGGCGCCATGCGTGGCTCCAAGCTCAACGCCAAGCCACAGGACAGCTGCATGCAGCTGCGAAACGGAGGGACGAGCACCGGCGGCTGTCGGGGTGGCCGCGCTCGGCGAGCCTGCCGCCTGCACCCTTGGCGGCAGCGCGCGATGCGAGCGCCTCACTGCCTCTCGTGCATCCCCCTTGCATCGACCCGGTGCTGCACCCCCTCCGCAGTGCTGCGCCATCGACGCGAGCGACACCATCCTGGCGGCCGGTGACGTCAGCGGACGCATAGTGATCTGGCACGGGTTCCAGAAGGCGCTGCCGGCCGGCGGCGCGTCCAGCAACAGCGCCGGCGGCGGCGCCGCGCCCGCGTGCACGACGGTGCACTGGCACGCGCAGGCGGTGGGGTGCCTGGCGTTCAGCCCGGACGGCGCGCACCTGCTGTCTGGAGGGATGGAGGGCGCGCTGGTGAGATAATCTTGGTCATGAGATTATGTCGATGAGTCGTGGCGCTGCGTCGCGCTGCCTCTTGCGAACGCCGTGAGGCTGCCAGTGCAAGCCAGCCCCAGAGGCCCAGTAAAACAAACCTGCACGCCATGGCTGGTTTGCGCTTGTCAGCACGTGTGCAGGTGGACGGCTGCGCCGCGGCGTGCCCCAAAGCCCCGCCCCGGCACGCCGCCGCGCCCCTCCCTTTGCAGGTGCAATGGCAGCTGGCCACCAACAAGCGCAGCTTCCTGCCGCGGCTGGGGGGCGCGCTGGTCGGCATCTTGCCCTGCCCCGCAGACCCCCGCAAGTACTGCGTCGCGCAGGTGTGTGCGCGGGATGCTTGTGAAGATTGCTGGGTTTAGGGTAAGGGTTCAGGTTATAGGGTTTAGGGTTTAGGTGTGTGTGGTTGGGTGTGTGTGTGGGACGCTGCTGAAGATCGTATGCGCAGCACGGCTGTCTTACAGCTCGGAAGGGTAGCACAGCGCGGTCGTGAATTTCCGAAGCGACTGCTCAGGCTCTCCTGCAGACGGTGTCAAAGGAGTGGGGTGGCGCGCTGCAGGCCGGCCGCACCTTTGGGCGAATTGGGTATGGGCGGGCTGCGGCGGCGGCGGCCCTGTGGGCGTCAGCTTCACGGCTCCAAGGCTGCCCCTGCCGTGCAGCGCTCCCTTGCACGGCCCCGTTTTCTCCTGATGACCGTTGACACTAGGCCCGTCCTCCCAATGCAACCTCCATCTAGCGCGTGCACGCTCTTTTCCTCCCCCATTCGCCCACCCCTCTGCCCCCTTAGCCCCTCCGCCCCTCTCCCATGCGCAACCCCCAGGCCGACAACACGGTGCGCGTCATCAACGCCGCAGCCATGCGCGTAGAGGCGACCGTCCACGGCCTCCGCCCCGCGCCGCGGCCGCCGCCCGGCCGCGCGCCCGGCGGCTGCGCGGCGCTGCAGCCGGGGACGGGGCACCTGGTGGTGTCGGGCCCCAACGCGCTGCTGCAGTTCTTCGATGCCGCGCGGGAGCGGCACGCGTCGCGGCTGCAGGTGGGGCGGGTGCTGGGGGTTGGGTGTTTGGTCGGCGATGCGGTGCACGAGGTCGATTTGGTTGGGCCCTCAACTGAACGGGTATGGTCAAAGCCTGAGGTTTTGGCCTGGGGCTGAGATCGCTCGCGGCTGTTTGACCGAGGTTGGGCCGGCTGTTGTATCTTGTAGAGCCGCGGCAACATCACACCGGGGTTTCGCGCGCAGCCAGCGAGTGGCCGTCAGCGATCGACCCGGCCTGCAGCCATCATGGCCGTCGGACCTCCGCCCTCACAGCTCACAATCGCGACGCGCCCACGCCACCCCACCTCCTGACCTCTCCTCCCGTCCCCCGCCCCAAAACGCGGCCGCAGGTCGCAGCCCGCAACCCGGTGTCCCTCACCCGCGACGCCGCGGCGCTGGTGGGGGCCGGCGGCGGCGCCGGCGGCGCGCCGGTGGAGCCACAGGTCGTGGCGGCCGCGTTCAGCGCGTCGGGTGACACCCTGGTGACGCTGGACGTTGCGCCTGGCACAGGTGAACGCGCGCGTGCGTCTGCGTGAGATGCGGCGGGCTGCAGTGAGGCAGCGTGATTAGCCGGTCGCGGCCATCTCTTAGGGCGAGTGTGCGCTTTGGCATGGGAAGTCCGGGCGTCCAGGGCAGCGCCGCCCAGCAGTCAGCCAGCAGGCAGCGCGGGCACTAGCCTTTCCTGGCCTGCGCCGGCGGCGCCCTGGCTTGCCGTCCCATTGCATCACATGGCGAGTCCAGGTTAGGTCGGCAGCTGTTGCCTTATCCCCCAGGAGCCCCCATGACTCACTGTATGACTCACTCGCCGCCACCCTGAACCTCGTCATGGCCACCAATAGGAGCGGCCGCCGACTGCAGCCAGAGCCTCAAGTTCTGGGACGCCGCCTCCGCCGCTTCGCAGCAGGCCGGCGCGGCGGCGCCGTACGCCCTCAACACGCGCGCCGACGCGCCGCACCACGGGCCGGTGACCGGGCTCGCGTTCCACCCGGCCGGCCACGTGGTGGCC
>NW_014013494.1:0-1351 GCF_000611645.1 Monoraphidium neglectum
GACGGGTGGGGCGGCCTGTGGTGGGAGCCAACACGCCACCATCATCACCCCGCATGTCACTCCGTCCGGTCCCAAGTGCCATCCATCATCACCCTCACGTCACTCCGCGTCGCCCGGTGTCACTCGTGCCCTCGCGCTCCCCCCACCCCCTTCACAAACCAAAAGGTCCTTGACGACAAGATTGAGGAGGAGGAGGACCGCCAGGCCGTGCTGGGCAAGGACATCCTCAACCCCACCACGGGGCTGACACTGGTCGACTACCTGGAGGTGTGTTCGGGGGCGAGGGCAGGGTTTTGAGTGGCAGGGGTGCCTTGTTTGATGGCGGGCAGGAGGTGGGGACAAAGGCGGAAGATGGGGAGACAGGCGGTTGAGGGGTGTGTGATGGGCCAGGTGGCGCTGGGATGTTGGGGGTGGACTTGAGATCCAGAGCACCGTTGGGTTGAGCGCATTGAAAATTCAACGTCAAGGGTGTCCTTGCGTTGGATGCAAAGCGGCATGGGCTTGAGTGCGCGCGTTGCGGGCTGTGTCGTTCGCGGTTGAGAGGGTTCCCGTGCACACCTTCCGGCCGCCGCACCCCGCGCAGTCTCGCACCCCAACCCTCTGGCGCTCGATTCGCGCTCGCACCCCCGCAAACCCGTGCCTTTTCCCCCCATAGGGCCGCGAGGGCCTGCACAACGAGCAGCTGTTCAAGGTGCTGGGCAGCAGGGCGCCCGCGGACGACGACACCTTCCTCGACACAGAGGTGACACTCACTTTCCTTTGGCCTGCTTGTCATATGGATGTATATCGGGATGAGTGAAAAGCTGCTTGTGCCATTGGCCGCCCCGTGGGCCCGCGGGGCGGCCGAGGGTAGGATGGTCCTCCTGTCACATAGGGGCCGCTGGCAGGTTCGAGAGGGCAGCCCTCGGCGCGCCGAACGCTCGTCGGCCGCGATGCGTCCACCTGACCACCCGGCCGCTCGCGCTGGCCCCTTTGTCGCCGCAGGACCTGGCCGTCGTGAGGGAGGGCCCCCACCTGGGCGCCTGGACGGAGGACCGCCTGCTGGCCCACCTCAAGTGGGTGGACCGGGGGGGGGTATGAGGGGCCGGGGGGTGATCTGAGGCGCCGGGGGTGATCCGAGGGGCGGGGCACCATGTGCGGACGCAGCCGCCATGCCAGGGTCTGTTGTGCTCTCAGCGCATATCCCGGCCTCCAACCCCCAACATCAGCCCCAGCTCCCACCAAAACCTCCCTCCCAACTCCACTCCCCTCCGCTTCGACCCCGTCGCCCGCGAATCCCAACGTCATTTTGACATCACCCTGATGTCATGCTGACGTCATCTACCACCCCGCACATTCCCCCCCCCCCCCC
>NW_014013494.1:2950-14108 GCF_000611645.1 Monoraphidium neglectum
CACACACACACACACACACACACACACACACACACACCGCGCCCCAGGTGGATGGCCCCCGGCCCCCTGGGCCAGGTGCACCCCCTCCCCAACGACAAGGCCATCCGCAGCGAGATGGCGCGCGTCGCCAAGAACTACGCCCACATCCACCGCCTCTACAACTTCGACTGGGACCCCGTGCCCGGCAGCGCCGAGTACGCGGTGGAGCAGCGCATCCGCCGCGCGCAGGAGCTGCAGCTGCAGCGCCTCGACAGGATGGAGCGCGCGCTCGCGGAAGACGAGGAGGCGGAGGCCGCCGCCGCCGCCGCTGGCGCGCAAGTCGCGGCCACGGTGGCCGAGGCGCCGCAGGCCGCGGCGCGGCCGCCGCCGTTTGCGAGCTTGAGCGTCGGCGGCGGGCTCGGGGGCGCGTTTGGGTTTGGGTCGGGGGGGCTGGCGCGCGCGCCCCAGGGGATGGGGCGGGCGTCGCGGGCGGTGCTCAACACCCTCAGCCGCGCGGCGCGGCGCGCACCGCCGCTGTCGTCCGGGCGCCCGCGGCTCGTGCGGCCGGCGCGGCAGCAGCAGCAGCAGCAGCAGCAGCAGCAGCAGCAGCAGCAGCAGCAGGGCGTGCAACGGCAGCGGCAGCAGCAGCAGCAGTGCTAGCTGGGGCCCCCTGCAGCAGCAGCAGCAGCAGCAGCAGGGCGGGCTACGGCAGCAGCGGCAGCAGCAGCAGCAGCAGCAGCAGCAGCAGCGGTAGCAGGCGGGCCCGCCTCCAGCAGGAACGGTCAGCGGGATCAGCAGGCCAGCCGAGCGGTGGCGCGTGGTGGCAAACTCTACGCCAGACCGCAAGCCTGCAGCATCGACGCCCGCGGCGGCTGCGCTGGCGACATGAAAAGCGGCAGGGGCGGCAGGAGTAGCAGCAGCGGCTGCAGCGGCAGGTTATGGCCGCGCTTTTGAGGGCAGGGCAAGGGCTAGGATGCGGCCGCACAGATTTTTTCTGTTTTTCATCATGTGATGCGGCTCCCTTCCCTGTAATCGACTGCAGAAATTCCCTGCTGCTTTGTAGGCGATATACCAGGGCCTGTGTGTTGGTTGCATGAGGCCATTGCAGCTGGGGTTGTCGGGAGGGCCACAGCGGCCAAAGCTGGCTCGAGCGACGTGGTTGTGGCGAGAACTTTGCTAGCAGCCAAGGCCAAGTATTAGCATGCCTTGCCGTTCACCAGCACCAGCATTGTATGCTGTTGCGCAAGTGTGAAGTTAGTCAAGAAGTCCCTGGACACAAGTTCCCCGTTTCGCCTGTGTGTGCGCTAGTACAAGATAAAATTATTGGATACAAAAGGTTAACTTGCCAAGGGTGACTATGTTGCGAAGAGCTGTTTCGCAGCGCGCCGCTATCGACATCGACACGCGTGCAACTGAGCAACCTGGAACTTGCGCTTGACTCCGATACGAAAATTACACGCTTGATGTCGAAACCTATCCTGCGGGTCGCGGAATGGGTCGGGGAGGCCAACGGCACAGCACAGTCGCTCGCGCGTCACGCAGACTTCTCGCCGCGCTGCAGCCTGGCTGTCAAGCCGTTGGCAGAGGCTGTTCCTTCGCCGACCGCCTCCGAACAGGTGCGTTCAGCTGCTTTGTCTCAAGTGGAGCAGGGCCATGGCGGCCACGGCAGTTTGCTCGCAAGGCGGCGGCGGTCTGCTTGCCAGATTCCCTGAGACTGACGGTTGGCTTACAAGGGGCTGGCCCTCGGAGCCACAGCGCCGCCATACGACACCCCCTCGCGTTCCCGCCCCGCACCCCGCTATTGCAGGCCCCTGCGGCCGTGCCTTGGGAGTGCGGATCTGATCAATACTGCGTGATTGACGGCTGGGCGCTGCTACTGGCCCTTGCCAACATGTACA
Organism: Monoraphidium neglectum; assembly: GCF_000611645.1. NCBI lineage: Eukaryota > Viridiplantae > Chlorophyta > Chlorophyceae > Sphaeropleales > Selenastraceae > Monoraphidium > Monoraphidium neglectum. The sequence goes on from NW_014013494.1 coordinate 4,828, forward strand.
TCGCCTCTGGCGGCGCTCTTGCCCTCGGCGGCGCCGCCGCGCGCGCGCTGCTACTGGCGGGCTGCGCGGCAATGGCGGCCGTCACGCTCGTCGCGCGTGTGTGGCTGGCGGCTTGGCCCGCGCAGTACCTGCAATACAGGGAGCAGCAGATGCTGCTGCAGCGGGCGGTATGGATGCTGTACTTGCTGGTGCGCGGGACACACGGGGCTACAGGGACAATCACAAGGGATCTTAGCTGGGGCCGCGGAAGGGGTTTATTGTGATGCACTGGGGCTGGGCGGGTGCTGTCACTGGCGCGTGTGCAGCCAGGTGCCCAGGGCTGCGCCCCTCGCTGGCAGGGTTCCATCCTCGCAGACATACAAGGACTTGCGCAACATGGGACTCATTGGCCGCTAAGCGTGCCACCTTTCCTCCGTACTTGGGGCCGATTCGGCGGCATCGTGCGCGCATTGTCACTTGCTGCGCTGCTCGCTGCTAAGCCAGGGACAAGCGCCGCATGCCTGAACCCCCATTGGACCCCATCCTCTGGCGGGGACGCAGCTCCTCGTCTGCTGCTGCACTACGGCCGACTGGGCGGGCATCCTGGAGCGCAAGGCGGGGCCGCGGCCGCGCGGCGCGGCGGCGGAGCAGCAGGCACTAGCCAGCGTCTTGGTCGCGCTGGGCGGGGTGCCGGTGAGCCGCTGGAACTGGTGGCTGCAAGGGCTTGGGGGCAGGGGGTGCGCTCCGTCTGCCTTCGCATGCGCACACTCGTTGTCCACGCACGCACGCACGCACGCACGCACGCACACATGCACATGCACATGCACACACGCTTTTTGTTAGGCCAACCTCTTGCCGTCCGCCCCGCCGTGTGTTGCGAGCTCAATCATCCCACCGACTGCCCTCCTTGCGGGCATGCCTCCCATCCGCCCCTGGCCGTGCCGACGCCAGCATGTCCACGTGACGCTTGCGCTTCTGTCCTCGCTCGCAGGCCCTGCATTGCATGCTGTTCTCCTTCCGCCTCCGCATCGCGGCGCCGCTCCAGCTGGCCACCTGCTCCGCCCTCTACACCGCCATGCAGCCCCTGGCCTGCACGGCCAAGCTCGACCCCCTGTTTGCGGCTGCAGCGCGCCGGCTGTGCTGGCGCCTGCAGGGGCTGCAGCAGCTGCTGCTCACAATGTCGGCGGCCGCAGCACCAGCAGCAGCGAGGAGCGTGGACGGTGGCGTGTGCGAGGAGGGGGCGGTGGAGCTGCTCATTGCGTTTGCACTGGCCCTGTCCTGCTTCGCCTCGGTGAGCCCCCCGCACATGCACAGTGGAGGTGGATTTAGCAGGCTACATAAGGGGAGGCGCAGGAGGAGGCCGCAGCCCCTCTCCGCCAGCGCTGTCCATGCGCGTGCGCGTGCTGCAAGCCCCTTTCACCAGTCTGGGCCGGGCCTCACGCCGAGGGGCGGGACTACCAGAGCTGAGGATCACGAGCAGCTTGCGCAGACCCTCTCTGCCGCGCGCATGACGAACTCTGGCCGCCTCCCTAGCTGCCTCCTGAGCCCATTAGTATGCCGAGGTCTCGCCGTGGCTTGCTCCCGTGAATCCCTCACAACAGTTGTACGTCCTCCAAGCAGACGAGCGCCGCCTGAAACGGCAATACCTCGGCTGCCACGGAGGCGCGACCGCAACATCACACGCGCATGCTGCCACGGGGCTGCCCCCCTTGAGCCGCCACATGCTCTGGGGTGCAGCCGCCGCGCTGGCGAGCCTGGCCGTGGCAGAGACCTCGGCAGTGTGGGGCGCGCCCTACGCATGCGTTGCTTGAATCCTGTGCCCTACCGACTTCGTGTGTAGCAGCCAACGACTTGCTGTCAGTGCTGTCACCTCGCACAACGCAGCGACGCTCCTTGTCCTTTGAGAGAGGGCCACAAATGACGCAGCGCCGTTGGCGCCCTTCCTGCACGTGCGGCGTCGAGGGCACCGCTGCGCTCCACGGTCTCCGTTCGAGCCTGTGTCGTTGCCGTGGGGCCGGCCTGCCGTGACCCCGCGCGCGAAGCACTGGCAGTGCAAGGCGCTGCCTTCTGGTCCTTACCGAGCGCGACGCGCGGCATCACCCGCACCTGTCGCCTCCAGGCGCAGCGCCACCAGAGCGAGTGACGGTGCAGCCGCATTGGACAGGAAATTTCTGTGTCCACGCGCGCCAGTGCTGCGCACAGCACCTGGACTCCTCACCAACACCCTGAACCCCATGCGTCTTAAAAAAACATCTGCATCACAAAACATCATCTCATGAGCTCTGTCCCCCTGTTGGGGATGCCAGCAGCTTCATCAACTCACGGCGCTGTGGATCGGCCTGATCGCAGGAAAGCAGGACCTCACAGGTTGCTCGAGCGCCTGCCCTCAAGCGGACGGCGGAGCCGGTGTCCATGCGCCAATTTTCTGTGCACGTTGTGGCGTTTCAAACTTTCATGCAATGAAGCATGTTAGGGTTCTAGGGCTCAAGGTCATACCTACATATGTACTCCCTGGGATGTGAGATTGGGTGCGCGTTGCGCTTGCGTTGCCCAAGGCACGCCTGCCTGGACCTGCTCGCTCACCGGGCGCATGCATGCCCACCATCATTGGACAGCCTACCGGTCCCTTCACCATGCACACACGCCAGAAATCGGGGTGAAGGGGGCGAGATTGGTGGGGCCACAAGCCGCGCACAGGGCTGGCCCTGCAGTTATACCTCCCAACCTCCCTCCGCTTCAGGGAAGCATGTGCCAGGGACCTGGACAGGCAATCCTGCTGCACCTCTCCCTCCTGAATTCTTGCTCATTTGTCATCAAGACTCGCTCACTATTGTTCTACCCTGTGGCCGCGCACCCCTTCCCACGCACCGACCCTATGCACTTATGCATGCATGTCCCGGCGAGCCTGTTCGCCCGACAAGGCGGCACCTGACTGGCTTTTGCATGCATGCGTGTTGGCACGCATGCAGGGCAACGTTGCCAAGCCGCACCGCAGTATATCCCTGCTCTATAATCCCCATTCGTGGTGTGGCGGGGTGACGGCACGCCAGTATTACAGCCGCCGCACGGGCGCCCCTTTTGCCTGCCCAACCCCGATTGCCAGTGGCGGGCAGAGCCGCCCCTCACCCTCACTTGAAGTCACCACAGCATTGCCTTGAAACAACCATTAATTGTGTCTCGCGCATTCAACGCAGAACTTTGCCATACTTGAGCCAACATATTAGCTTCGCTTCAACAGCAGCTCGCCGGCTCCGCCCCACCCGCCTCTCTCGCCTCTCCGCAGCACTTTTCAAAGCCCTTGCTCACTGGGCTTATCAAAGCCCTTGTTGGCGTTTGCGACAATCTTCCTCTGCAAGCGGTGTAAGCGTCATCTTGGTGTGCGCATAGGCAGGCAGCTGCAACTGTCAGCCGCACAGGGGTGGATCCGTCGGCAGTTCTTTCAAAGCTGACTTCTACACAACAGAGCAGTGCGCGCACACTCAGCTGCGATGTACAGGCGAGGCCCGTTCCTGTCGTTTGCGCCCCGGCACCCTTGCTGACTGTGGCGGCGCTGTTGCGAATAAGCAAGCCGTGTGAGGGACGGGCGCTGGCAGCTTGTGAGGTGTGGCGCCTGCCCCAGCTGCGTGATGTCGTGCAGATGAGGCCACTAGGTTTATCTGAGCACGTCATGTCATGATGGCAGGCATCAAGGGCGGACAATGTTTCCGCTGCTGCAGCCGCAGCTGCCGGCGCGCCGATTGCAACTGCTACGGCAAAGGTTACACATGCCGCATGCCCCAGCTGGTGCACTACGCAAGCCCAAGCATTGGCGGCTGGTGCAGCAGGGGCGCGTTGATACGGGATTTTGGGGGCAGACACACGCAGCTCAGGGGAGGGGGGCCGTGCCACGGGCTGCGCTCGAGCAGAGCTGCGCAGCACTGTGCGCGCTGCTGCTGTCGTCGGGGATGGTCGCTGGGGACGGCCGTGGCTCGCACTGCCGGGGCTGCAGCGGCACCCAGCAGCAGCAAAAGCAGCAGGAGCAGCAGGAGCAGCCGCATTGCTCTCCAGGCCAGGAGAAGCTGCTGCAGCATCAGATGTCAATTCGGGCATGCCAGCTGGAAGACAGCACGTATTTGCGCGTCGTGCGCCGCACCACAGCGCAACGGCATACACAGCGCCAGCAGCGACAGCGTCGCCGATCGCAGGGGCAGCTGCAGCACCTTTGCACCATTTGCCCAAAGGGCAGGCAAGAGCAAGGATTTAACCCGCAGAGGTCGCTATTTTTGTCGTGTACTGCGTGCTTTATTTGATTGGCTTCAGAAAACACAAGCAGTTCGGCCAGCTAGATGGACAGGGTCTGCAGGTCGGTATCAGGTCAGTGTGGCCTGAGGCCGCCGCAGCTGAGGGCACAATTGGTGGCAAAGGCAGAGCGATGCGCATTCAGATTATAAATCAGAAGTGTCTCATCTTGGGTCCTGCTGAACTTGATCCTGCCCTCTTTGCCGGGCGTCAACTTTGCAGATTGATGCCACCTTTATGTGTGAACCAGTCCCACGACAACCACGAGCTTTCTCTCATTCAAACGGCTTGGAGCAGGCCTGCATTACAAAGAATAACGTTTCTCACTTGATATGAGCCAAGGATGGCTGAATTCCCGGCGCGGAGTTGTTTCGCAGCGCGCCGCTAGTATCGACACCGACACGCGCGACGAAACGCGGGAATCGCGCTTGACAAAATAAGGGAAATACATGCTCAATGTCGGATCTTGCCTTGGCGCGGGTCGCGGATCGGGTGGCGAAGGAGGTCTGCAGTGGCGAACCGCTGGTGTCAAAAGCGCACGACACCAATCGTGCGCCGTGCCACAGCCCAGGCGCCAATCCGTCTGCAGGGGGCGCCCCTGTGCTGAGCACCTCCCGACAGGCGCGCTTAGCTGCTTCGGTTCGAATGAGGTTGGGCCCTGGCGCCCTGTCGCTCGCCGAACGTGCATGGCGGCATGCTCTGGCAGGCTAAGGGGATGAGCGCCCGCACCCATAAGATACGCAACGGGCAGGCCCTTGGAGCCATGGCGCCGCCGGACCACACCCCCTTGTGCCCCGCGCCCGCACGACGCAATCTCAGGCCCAGGCCCCTCCTGCCATGCAGCCGCCTCGCGTGTCTCTGCACCCTTTCACCCTCCAGCTGGCGCCGCCAGTAATGGACGCGAGATTTTGGGAGTGGGGATCTGCTCAATGTTGCGCGTTTGACCGCTGGGCACTGCTGCTGGCCCTCGCCAACGTATACATCACCTCCAGCGCCGCTCTTGCCGTCGGCGCCGCCGCCACGCGCACGCTTCTGCTGGCGGGCTGCGCGGCGATGGCGGCTCTCACACTCGCAGCGCGCACGTGGCTGGCGGCTTGGCCGGCGCAGTACCTGCGGTACAGAGGGCAGCAGATGCTGCTGCAGCGGGCGGTACGGATCTTGTACTTGCTGGTGCGCGGGACACAGCCGGCTTGGGGGCGATGCACAAGGGGAGGCGGCTGTGGCCGCCGAGGGGGGTGGTTGTTGCGCACGGGGCCGGTTGCGGGTAGGGGAATGCTAGGCTCTTTTGGGAGGCAAGGGGCGCGTTGCGCCTTGCGCGGCTAGTGTGCGCTGGGCTGCGCCGAAGTCTGGTGCCAGGTAAGGCGTGCCGTATGCGGCACCCTGCTGGCTGGTGCAAGGCCGCCCGGGCCTTCTCAGCCGCTGTCCCTTGCTCGCGGCCTGCCCGCACCTTGGGGCGCGCGCTAGTCGATGGTAAACTGCTGTATGCTTGTTTTGCATCTAGCTACCGCCATACGTCCGCATGCCCTCAGCCCCCCCCCCTCCCCCCATGCTCTGGCCCGCAGCTCCTCGTCAGCTGCTTCACCACAGCGGACTGGGCGGCCATCCTGGAGCGCAAGGCGGGGCCGCGGCCACGTGGCGCGGCGGCGGAGCAGCACGCAATGGCCGGTGTCCTGGTCGCGCTGGGCGGGGTGCCGGTGAGCCGCTGGGAGTGGGGGATAGTTGGCAGGGGGTGCGCTCTGTCCGGCCTCGAGGGTACGGGAGCGCGCGCACCGCGTGCACCGGTGTGTGCGCACTCACAGGTGCGCGCTGACAATCGCGCACATACGCACATGTGCATGGGCAGGAGGATGCACCGCACGCTCAGGCGCGCATCTACACCGGCACACAGACTCACATGCGCTCAGGCACACGCACACGCACTCCACCACATCCATGCAGACAAGTACACCCCACACACACACACTCACACACACACACACACACACACACACACATGCCCGCACTCGCACTCCGACCTGGCCACGTGCCAACTGCCTGCGCCCGCCCAACCTGCCGCATTCCCCAGACAGATGCATCTTTGTGACGCACCGCCCTCCCTCCCTGTTTGCAGGCACTAGACTGCATACTCTTCTCGTTCCGCTTCAGCCTCGCCGCGCCGCTCCAGCTGGCCACCTGCGCCGCCCTCTACACCGCCACGCGGCCCCTGGCCTGCGCGGCCAAGATCGATCCCCTCTTTGCGGCCGCAGCGCAGCATCTGTGCTGGCGTCTGCAGGGGCTGCAGCAGCTGCTGCTCACAATGTCATCGGCGGCGCCAGCGGCGGCAGGGAGCGTGGACGGTGGCATGTGCGAGGTGGCGGCGGTGGAGCTGCTCATCGCGTTCGCACTGGCCCTCTCCTGCTTCGCCCCGGTGAGCAGATCGCGAATGCACCGAGTGGGTGGATCGGTCGAGCATGCCTCTAGGGGTTGACGGGGGCCATCGCGCCCTCGCCCGCTGATAACGAACTTCACGCCCGCGCCCGTCAATGGCAGGGATCCGCGGCCGAGGGCAGCAGAGTTTTGAATTGCAGGCAGCGCCTCATTGTCTTGTGCCTGGCGCACCCCAGCCGCCCGCCTGCCTGCCTGCCCGTCTGCCTGCCTGCCTGCCTGCCTGCCTGCCTGCCTGCCTGCCTGCCAGCCAGCCAGCCTGCTTCTACCTCAAACCCGGCACGACCGCCCCCCCCCCCCGGGCGGAATTTGTGTCGCAGATGTACATGCTTCATGCAAGCGAGCGCCGCCTCAAGCTGCGCTTTGTGCAATCCTGCAGTGGCGGCGGCGCGCGTACGCCCGCCCCGGCTGCCCCGGGGCCCCCCACCCTGACCTGCCACCTGCTCTGGGGCGCGGCCGCTACGCTGGCAAGCCTGGGCGCGGCAGAGGCCGCCGCGTACTGGGGCTGGGCCCACACCTGCCCCCCTCGTGAGCTGCACCCTGACGTCCCCCGCCACTGAGCCCCGTTATTCATGGCTTCTCCCTGCCAAGAGAGCAGCTTGCTGCAAAGTCACAAAGCCATGCACCCTGCCCGTCCGCCCTCGCCCCCCAGCCGCAAGCTGCCACGGGCCGTGGCTGCGCCCGCGCTGCGCACAGCGACGGTCCGGGCCGCGCAGCTCACCTGGTGGCATGGCGCCGCCAGGGCAACGCCTGTTATTCGAGTCCAATCTGTGTTTAATCACTTGCACGCGTGCTGCCCGGCCGCGATCGCGCCCCACCGCACACGTGGTTTTACCCCGCACCGCCCGGCACAGATGGTGCCAGATAAATCTCGCTCCTTGGCGTGGCTTGGTCTTCTGATGCCTGCCGGTCCCCAGGGACTTCACGTGAGCCATCCACAATTGGATGAACTAGCCTCATTTGCACGTGGGCCCCCACGAATCTACCGCTGAATGGTGGCGCGCGCCGGAAGGCCCCTTTGATGCCCAATCGGCGGCCCTGTGCGAGCCCTGTTGACTCAACATGGCGCACCCGCCGGGGGGATCTGCCATGCCGCCCTACTAATCTGTCCTGCGGCTTGCCAATTCTCCATGAGGGAGTGTTGGGGGTTTTGAACGCCGCCTTGCCTAACTCATTGAGTTTGGCTTGCAAAGCAGCTCCCATCAGGTGCGTGGGGCATGTGCCAGCGGCCCGCTGGCGCGTGTCAATTGCGCACACCAGCCGTCAACTGTGCGCACCTGCCAGCGCAACCATTTGGGGCGTCTCTGCGAGGATTTGACCTTGATCTTAGTACCATCAATAACACACATTCAACGGCACATCTGATGGACGCCGCAGGCTGCTCGACCGCTGGGCCCAGCCTGCGCGTCCGGGCCCGCCTGGCGGCCTCGAACCCCCCTTCGTGGCACGCCCCTGCCCCCACACTTTGCCACCTTGAGCCCGAGCTAGCTTCTTCCAGAGGGTGCGCATCTGCATCGCTTGGCCCCTCCTTTCCCTTGGCGCGCATGCGGGTCGCTGTTCCGCACCGCAGCGACTATTGCACATTGCTATCAATTGGCGTTCTCATGGGCGGCGGCACGTGAGCATTGCAGTCGCAGCACCCGTGCCCCTGCTGTCTCTCAGCCTGCAAGTGTCAACTGCAGTAGCAGCTACTACCCCTCACCCGCAGCATAATGGGTCCCTGTGGCATCGTCGCTGCGGGCCCTGCGCGCGTCGTTCGGGGCGCGTGCACAACTACTCATCTGGCCTGTGCACTTTGCACAGCAGCCGAATCTGCTGGCACCTGACTGTCCGATTTCGCGGGTCACCTGCATTTTGCAAGGTTGCTTCGCCGCACTTGCCCCACCCCCCGCCCTAGCCTCCCCAGCGCAGAGGACTTTGCCGGGGCTCTCATCAGCGGCCCCCTGACATTGCCGTGGCCCCTCTTAAGACAATTCGCAGAGCAGTCAAGCACCACAGGTGGCACTTTGCCGACCCAACCTGCGCTGTTCACGCTTCTTCAATTGGAAAGACCTGGTGCCGGCGTCTTGATGCGGGCAGTGAGGGTGCCTCGATTGCTGGGGCTGTTTGCGAAGGTGACGCGCCTGCACCGCCCGCGCGGCTGCGTCTCTCAATCTTGCGCAGAATTGCTGGCCTCTTCCCGCACAACTCCGCGGTGTTTGTGCTTCCCAATGGTCCGCGCTTGGCCAACCCTGCTGCCTGCCGCAGCTTCAGGCCACTGGACACCTCATCCTGTGGGCATGCCCCAACGCGTCAATGCTCCATTCCAGACGCAACGGCCCTTTTCCTTTGCTGATGAGGCTTTCTTCGATAGACTTGCTGGTTGCCCACACGCATATTCAGATCCTGAGCCACTCAACTGCCACCAACCTTCAGCGTGCGCTTTTGGCTTGAGAGCGCTCCAATATCAAGCGCCTAACAGCGCGCCTCCGCGCCGCCTGCTTGTTGAGTGTACTACGCTCCGCATGCGCTGTCTCATCAAGAATGGGAATGTGTGTGTGTGTGTGTGTGTGTGTGTGTGTGTGTGTGTGTGTGTGTGTGTGTGTGTGTGTGTGTGTGTG